>NC_071576.1:18255519-18557229 GCF_024509145.1 Vidua macroura | reverse complement strand
GCTCTTGTAATCGATTTTCCATTACAAGTATCTTAGCTTAAGCATTTTAGTCATCAGTCAGTAACAAACCATATAAATTACACTTATATACATTTGAAAATAAGCAGCATGTAAGTTTATGCTTTTCTGAGTAAAGATCTAGTCAAATATACTTGTCAAGGTAAAGGCATTTCTGAGAGTCATACCTGAATTCTGAAGTTAGGGATTTAGATGTATCTTTACATTTTCAAAGAGAATCAGTACATATCAATCCAAATGCCATTGAATGCTATTTTTATTTTTATGCAATGTATGTTTGCTGGAGAGTTTTATCTTGGTGTGTTTTCCAATATAATTGCCTTGCTATAATTTGCTTCTATTGAAAACATGCTTGTTCTGGTTTAGTGCCTAAATAGGAATTAAAGCTCTTATCCAGAGGCACATATGTGTGAAAACACCAGCCTATGTAATTTCCACATTGTAAATGTACTTGTTTTCTCTGGGCTTGTAATAAATTCTGTAATTCACTTTTAGAAAGTGTTTTTCCAACTTTTCCAGCTATTTTAAAACCCTTACTTGAAAACATTTTTGAACTGTAGTAATAAAGCTGCTCAGAAAAAAAAGACCTCTGTATTTTTTAAGAATTCTACTCACAAAGCCCAGTAAATGGAAGCCTGCATATTGATTCCTTGCAGATAATGTAGTAACAGGTAGAACTGCACACACAGTGTAGGTACACATATTTTATGCATTTTTATAAATTATGAATAGCATCTTTTATATTTCATATATGATATATTTATATTTATATATTATACAGTAATAATTATTATAGTCTCTATTCTGTTAAGCTGGACATAAGTATGAATTGGAAAAAGAGTGGATGGATATCAGCCCATCAGAGAGGGATCTGGGGTGCTGGCTGGCAGCAGCTCAGTGTGATGATGGGAAACTCTTTGTATGTGTCCAGAGGACAAAAAATCTGGTGACAGAGCTGGAAGGAATGTCCTATAAGGAGCAGTTAATGACTTTGGATTTGTCTAGTTTGGAAAAAAGGAGGCTGAGGGGTGACCTCATTGCTCTCTACAGCTTTGTGAGGAGTGAAGAGGGAGGTGCTGACCTCTTCTCTCTGGGATCCAATGATAGGACTTGTGTGAATGGTTCAAAGCAGTATCATGGAATGTTCAGACTCTAACATCTGGACATTTAGAAGTCAAATGCTGCAACAGGGGATCAAACACTTCCTAGAAAGGTGAACAAGGCCTGTCAGTGCTTAAGAGGTATCTGGCCAAGGCCCTTAACAACAGTGCTTTAACTTTTGATCCGCTCTGAATTGGTCAGGCAGATAATTAGATGATTCTTATAAGTCCCTGCCAACTGAAATATTCTATTCTATTCTATTCTATTCTATTCTATTCTATTCTATTCTATTCTATTCTATTCTATTCTATTCTATTCTTTGTGGAATTGTATTAATTTCACCTTGGTCCCTACCATAGCTTAAAGTCTAGTCCCCTTCTCCAGAGAAAAAGCGAGTCATCACCATCCTTCTTACAGTTTAGTTCCTTCTTTAAAAGTGTCTCTTTGAGTGTGCATTTAGTGGATGAATCTATCAACTTGCTGCTCAACATATATGCACATTTTAGACATTTCAATATGAAAATACTGGGCATATATAATCTTAAAGTTGAATGGAAATGATCATGACCTTCATTTCTATCTTAATATATAAGAATTTCTACCAATAAGATGACAGGAAAAACATGTAAAGCAGTGCTTGTGCTGAACAAGAATATGGCAAATGGTGTTGCAGGACAAAGATGGGTTTCTTTGTTTTGAAAAGGAAGGCTCAGATTCAGTAAGTACCCTTCTGGTTAACAGTAGGAGCAATGCAATAATTTTAGTGGTCACATCCATACTCTAGAATTAAATAATGTCTCTCTGTGCCTTCTGTATATCAACTTCAGATTTTTCTGTGTGCAGGCAAGGAGATGTACAACACTTAAATCTAACCCCACCAGTATGAAAAGAGAACTTTTCTATTCACTTGGTTTAGTTTAGGATCAGTTCCTTGCAGTCTTTTTCCTTCAGCCAGAAAATGTTGTCATATCCTTAACAGCAGAAGTTGGTACAAGTCTTGAGCAGAGACAAAGGCCTTTGTGTGCCTGCTAGATTTGAATTGTATCACATAGTACCACAGAGATGGTGTTTAAAAATGTCATCACTCTTAATGAAGCCTGGTAGCGACAAGCTTGAGTAAACACAGCCCTAGCATGCTCTGCTGCTTGGAGGCAGCACTTTCTCAATGTTTGTTGACGTGTTTGTCCAGTGTCAGAACTTGCCAACACTGGATTCCTTTTTAAGAATGATGAGAGTTTTAAAGATCTGTCTGGCAGAGGTTTTCAAATTCACTGCCAGTACGAGGACAAGAATAAAAGAGAGAAGGAAAGTGATCCCAGGAGGGAAAGTTTTGAATTCTAATGTTTAGTTTCTTAGACATGGAAGGAAGCTTGCTCCTAAAAACAGAAGCACAAAAGGAAAACCGAGCTTCCTTAACAAACATTTCACTTTTATTACTTCCTTCTCATCAATTCATTCCTAGCTTCTCTCTTCCCTGAAAAAGATGGCAGAAATCCACAAGTGTGCAACAAATTCTACCTTTCTTTACAAGGGACAGAGAATACTTTAAAGCTCCTCAGAGCTCACTACTGGTTAGTGCATGGAAATCCTATGCGTTGTCTGAGGGTCTGAACTACAAATATTTAGCTTTTTTTCTTAGCCATGAGAGAAGACTGAATATTGTAATGGACTCCCAAATGGATAGCTGGGACAGCGTTGATGAGGAAGTAACATCCAATGGTGCATTTATATTCCAAGTGTGTTTATTTTAATTGACTGCATATAATTTTTTATGTGTTTACATTACAAAACTGTCCTGTCTAATGCATTGTACCTAAAAGAATATTCTTGAATAATGCCTTCAACCACAAATATTTGAAAGTTGCACAACTAATCAACAAACATGCAGATTCTTATATACCTTTATAGTTTATTTTGCTCTTTGAATATCGAAGTAAATGAAAGCCCAATATTCCCAACTGTATATAAATATAAGCAAACAAATCAGTGAGTAGAAAAAATATTATCTTGTTATATAATAAATTCTTATTTAATTGATCAATTAAAAAATTATTGTATCTCATAGTGACTGCTATTCTGCTTTCTTTTTCAGGTGCATGGGTTGTAATGTCTGACTTATTTCATCTTAACTCCAGCCTCACCTCTGACCATCTATTATTTTCCAGAAATAATAGAAATTTCTATTCATTCTTCTACTCTTCTAAAGGATCTGTCACAAAACAATTACATAACATCTTCTCCAAACCCATTCATCACTGCTGGTCAGCAAACTTCTTCTCTTGCCCTTGTGTAGCTGGGGTATCTATGTCTTTTAATGTCTACAACACAATCACATTTGTCCCTCTCTATCTATACTAAAATAGTGACTAATTGATTTTCTCCAAACATCATTGTCACTTTTTCAGAAAAGTTCATGGCATCATTTCCTAAGACAAAATTTTTAATTTTTGTTTGTGAATTTGTCTAATTTTTCTCCCATATCTTTAGCATTGCCTAGCACAAACATAGTGAAAAACAATAATATTTATATATAATGTTTTGCAAACAATTCTCATACAAAGCATTATTTATTTAAATAAATTTAAAATAGTTTCTAATTAATATATTAAGATTTCTAAGAAAGCTTGTGGACAGTTTAAGCTCTCTGTATAATTTTTCTGACAGCTGAGATATAGCCCAATTCTTTAATCGGCCAAATCTGCAGAATAGTTTGACTTAGATAAATGCTCTTCTAAAATAGAATAACAAGAAAGAATGTTTATTTTAAATTTGTTGTTGCTGTTTTTGTTGTTATCATCACCATCACAATAACAAATGAGATAAAGACTAGAACTGCATTGTGATAAATAAATGGCCTCAATCTGCAGCTCAGGAACATGTTGTAGATGAGGGTTTTGACATCATTCATTATCTTGGGTAATTGAAAAGTTAAAAAAGTTGGGGCTGTCATTATCACAACTGAGAACTACGGAGACAGTAAACGTTTCAGCAGTTTTTCAGTTGCTCAACATTGTAGACAACGGGCTACAAAAGACTTTGTCACCTGGATTAAACCATGCATAAGAGTTGAACAGAGCTACAGTCTCTGTCTTGGGAGTCTGTGCTCTAACATAAGATGGGGCAGATATATTTGCACATATCAACAGTATTTTCATTAGAAGCATCTATGGTTTTGTTTATAGTCTCTTTTTTTGTAAGTAACTGCCTTGTTATCATTGTCAATGTTCATCCAGTACTGATGCAATCCTCAATTGTTTAACCACTGGCCAAAGGGCCACTTGCTTACATTATAGTTCTGACTTTACTACTTGCTGTAAAATGATTAAAAAAAAAATCATTTCTGTTTTTGTTTTACAGCATGAAATACAGATGTTTTAAGACACTTATGGAGTGATTGTCCCCATGGTTAGGGATTACAGCAGTCTGCCCAGGCAGAAATAAAGGTTTTCTTGCATGCAGAACATACAATACTAGCCCAGGCTTTGTGCCATCCTGTCATATTTCTTTTTTTTTTTTTTCCCATAATGATCAGTATATAGATATAAAGATACTGTAATTTACACCCTCAGCTGCACTACATGACCATGAAAAACTAGGACAAAATCAGGCTGTCATAAAGGTATACCTTTGATTGAAAGCATCAAGGACTAATGTTTGAATTCATAGTCTTTACACTAGGCTCATTTATATTTTCAGTTTTAAAATTTCAGAATTTTTTTCTGCAGTCTCACAAAAGGAAAGTATTTCTCATTTCCCTATACTCATAGTTTTTTAACATCTTAAGGGAAATTAAACCATTTTGTATGCTCAAATATTTTCTGAAAGTGATAATTTTGCTTAGAATTAATTCAGTTTCATAAGGCAAGACAAAGGAGAAAACAGAAAAACCAAAAACCTCCAACAGTTCTTTTTATCCTGCAGTTTTCAATCTCATTCAAACTCCAAACCAATAATTCTCAGTAATTCTCACAGAATTTGAAGATAGAGGCAAGGACATAGGCCTTTAAAGGTACTCACTGGCCAATATATGATTGATTCCAGATTGAAGCTGTATTCACTCTTTGTCTAAATATTGTACTTGATATCAATTTATTTATCTTGGGTCAACTGGTCCACAGTTTCTCTTTTGTGTAAAATATTTTTTTTTAATCTGGTGCAGCTTACTTACTCTAACCTAGTATCTACTTCCATTCGCTCATGCTGCAGCTACTGTTGTATTTGCTTTTTTTTTAGGTAACTCTAGCCAATTAACATATCTTCATCACACCTTCCTCATTCGTGTGCCAGATGTACATATCCAGCCTATTTAAGGTACTCTTGGAAATAATTCCTTCCAAACCCTAAATATTTGTTCTTTTTCTCAAAGCTACTTCCAGTTTGCTGACATAATTTGAATGAGGTGCCTCAGCTTAAATAAACTTATTTCAGGGGTATCTCAGCAGTACTCATCTTGCTTGGTAGTTCATATTGTAAGCCAACTATTCAGATATACTTTATATTTCATATATATATTTGAATATTTCATATTCGTATTTCCTGAACACATTTGTGGTAACATGACCACAAAAGAAATGGGAAGACTGTTCAGGTGAGCAAAAAAAAAAAATGTTACTAGCAGTTATGATCATCTGGGATGGTAGTTGATATGAAACAGGGCAGTGTTACCTATGAGACATATGCTGTGGTGTGCCAAGTGTTCAGATGTATCTTGCAGTGAACGGGAGTCATCTACCTTGTTTATCTAATGTAGCTGGCTGGCTGCAAAACTTGTCTATGTCAAACTATATTAGCATGATTGTCAATGTAAAATTAATTGACAAGCCTGGCAACTGGCAGAGCTATCCCTTCAGGGCTTGGAGGTTAAACATCTGTGTGAAGTGATGTTTCCTGAAAAGCTCTACATAACTGTAGCAGTATTCTGGGCAAGCATGTGATGTTTCAGCTGATGGAAGTCAGCAATGAAGAGCAAAACACAGACACTTGAGTGAGTGTGCTGGGTTATAGCTTTCTGACAACCTCACCCTCACACCAAAAGGGCAGAATGCTCAGGAAATACAGTCTTTTAAGGTCTATCTTCATGTCTGTATATGATTGCATTTGATTCAAGGTGCTCGTGACCCAGACAATTTGTAGCACCTTTTACCTGAGGAGTCTTTGTCTTTAAATATTCATTTCTTACACATGGGTAAGAAAGGTTAGGTCAAACTCTTAATCGGCAGTTTTTATCTGTGAAGAATAGTAAGAGATAGAAACCAAGAATTTTCATTTTTTGAAACTTTATTATTGATCTGCTGCAGTTGTAGCCCAATATCTTAGCCAGGAAACATGATGGCTTCTTCATTTGAACTGCAGTCTTTTTCTCACTAAGAATAGTTGTTTTTTTTTTTTTTTTTTTGTGATGCAAGAATGTATAACATGTATACACATTTGTAAACCATGAATAAAATGATTGATTATGTGTCAGAGCTCTTGTTTCTCCTCTCTAATTCCTATTCCAATTTAGAATTGCAGCTAAAGATCATACAGATTGTAAAACAGCTCGTCATCATTAGTCTGCTGTGATGCTGTTTTACAGCCACTTCAACCCATATCTACTTTGAGTTAATAAAAGGAAAAGTATACTCTCTTCTGAATGCCCATTAGTTCAGAACCATAGGTAGAGCCAGGAACCATACCTACCCTCAGAGTCTTACCTTGAGTCATAGAATTATAGAATCACACAATGGTTTGGATTGGAAGGGATCTTAAAGATCACCTCGTTCCAACTCCCCCTGCCATGGGCAGGGACACCTCTCACTGGGTGTGTGAGAGGTGAGGTGGACCTCTCCTGGACCACATTTCCCAGTGCCCTGTCCAACCTGGACTGGGACACTGCTAGGGTGGAGCAAAGGGATGATGATTCCAGAGATAAGGCATGCCCTGTTGAAGGTCCCTTCTTGAGTAACAAGGAAAGCAGGACTCTGTATGTTCTGACCCAGTACAAAAATCTGATGGTATCCACATAATACACCGGTCTTTATTCCTGAAACAATATGTTTTGTGCAACAAGGTATATGAAGCAGTAGCTTCAGTGCACTTCCTCATCCATTCTCAAGTCAGAGAAAATACACAGCAAAATAATCATTGATTGCACCAAGTAATTCTTTTACATTCAAGACTGTTTCAAGTATCAGAAATACTGTAAAAGTTTTGAGCTTTGAGCTCAAAAAGAGTCTGAATTTGAGTAGTAAAGATGATTCAGGAATTTATAAGGATAAGCAACTTAATTTGACTATATCAGAGTTTGTATTTCTTACTCATACACACTCACATTTTCGAAGTCTATGATGGCTTCTCCCTAAAGGAAGACTCTAAATGTCCAAAATCTCAGATTGGGTTTTTATGAGTAAGTCTCATTCTCTTGCTGTAGTCTTAAAAGTTTGGCATGCTTTCCTCAACATTTGCAGTTCATTTTAGCTTGAAGATCATTCAGCATCCCATCTTCCCTGGAGAAAGGCTTCTGATATGAATTCATGTGGGATAGGAAATCTTCCCATCATTAGAATACATATGCCTGTGGGAAAGCAGAGTGGGTTATAGTTAGCAAAAAATCAGAATCAGTCCAGCCATCAAACTTTATTTATATTATTATATTATATTATATTATATTATATTATATTATATTATATTATATTACATTATTCTCAGTGCAAAGACAAGATCAACCAAAGTCAAATCAACTAATTAAAACCACAAAAAAAAAAAAAAAGGGAGTCATGGACATGAAATTAGGATTCAGTATATTAATTTTTTTAATCTATTGCTACTTCAAGACAGCATTTCTGCTAGTTCCATGTTTATAAAAACATTTTAATTTTAAACCCCTGAGCATATTGGCAGTAACTATGTGAAAGGTTGTTAATTTGAAGCACGAAGTAGTGACTACACTAGGGAACACAGTACGAAATATTAGCTTTATGCATATGGTGGTTTCATTTATTTGTATAAATGAATCATATATATTTAGTAATCCTGAAGAAATTGTTATTTTCATTACCAAACTAACAAAGTACTTCTGCCAAAAAACTTATTTTTTATTGATTGAATATTAAATAGGGCTGCAGAGGAAGAAAGAGAAAAACTAAAAAATCACTGTCAATGGTCAGTGCCTAACTTCTTGGTATCTAGAAAATTCATAGTTTTAACCTATGCTGCAAGGGAGATAGGAGTATCAAGGGTAGAAATTCAAAATAGTCTCCTTACATCTGATCTGGCTAGCAGATGGCTCTAAAAAGCCAGCATAGAAATGTATGAACATATACTGGAAATTCTGTGAGAAAATGTGATACCCCACTGCAAGCTCAAAGAAAGCAGCTTTCCAACACTTGGAATCTATAGCCTTGAATTGGTCTTTCTAATCTAACACCTTTCTAGCCAAAGAAGGACTACCTTTAATTATTGGGTGCAGACTACAATAAAAATAAAAGATATCAGGAAGATGGTTCAAAGTATCTAATTATTCTTTTTCTGCAATTAATTTGCCTTCTGTAGAGGAAAAATTATTTTGAATGGTCCATTTTTTTTTTTTTTTTTTTTGTTAAACTAAAAGTAAGTAAATTATTTTAATCTTGTTTCAAAACGTAGACTTATGGGCATTTTCAACAACAGTTGTTAAAGTAACCAGCAAAATGCAGGACTGATAATAGATACCAGTCTGTTAAGTGAAGCCTTGCCTTTAGAAACTCAGGAATCTCAGTACCTAAATACTATTTTTTTAAGAAATTTGTTGTATCTGTCATTTAAGGCAGTTTGTTTTTTTATAATGGCCTTTGATCGAGCCACAAAATGCATCAGAAAGCCTAGGAAACAATTTGAACTGTGAACACAGATCAACATTTGAACACTATCTCTTTTGGAAAAGTAACTTGATTAGTGATAAGTGAATTTTTCAATGTTCAGAGGCTTGAATTAACAGAAGAATTGAGTGATATTCTGGATGTAGTAATTAGAATTTTCTGTAGCCTGTCTAAACAAACTATTGTCTTAGAGCCAAACTCAGACTCTGTGAACTAATCCCACTGTGCTCATTTGGCTGCTGCTCATTTGCACAAGAGTGGAGCTTAACCCTACCACGTTGGTAGGTGTTCTACCTGCTCCCTTTTAAGAATAACTATTCCTGAAACAGCGAGGGAATCATCACAGCCTCTGTGCCTCGCCTGAGCCAACAGCGCCTCCTGCCAGCTGTGGACTGCTTGACGGGTGGGAAACTTCAAGTATTTTTTGGTTGTTTTTTGTTTTGTTTTGTTTTGTTTTTTGTTTTGTTTTGTTTTGTTTTTGGTCTTTGTTTTTTGTTTGGGGTTTTTTTTGTGTTTTTTTTTTGTTTGTTTTTTTTTTTGTTGTTTTTTTGTTTTTTTGTTTTTGTTTTTGTTTTGTTATTGTTGTTCGTTTGTTTTGTTGTTTGTTTTGTCCTGTTACATAGACACATATAGTCTAGTAAAGAACTGCTTTTCCTTTTCCCATACTTTTGCCTGGAAGAGCCATTTTTGAAGTCATGATAATTTGGAGAGAGCTGTTGTCTTTTCACCTAAGGAAGGTTTCCCCCTTCCTTGGCACACATTTGTCTTTTTTAAATCAACACAACATGAAAGGGGGTACTAAATCCCTGTGCTTAACATATAGAAAACTTTCAGAATGTGGCACGACTGAAGATTAAATAAAGGATAGAAGTACCCACAGCACTACGTTACCAGTTCTGTGTCAGTACCCTCATTCTAAGTAAAAAGTCATCAAAGTATTCCCAAATTGTACTCCTCTCAGTTGCATTTAGTAGCATATTTTGGTCCCCATCTGCCTTGGCCAGCATCTTTCTCTTTCTCTTTCTCTTTCTCTTTCTCTCTTTCTCTTTCTCTCTTTCTCTCTTTCTCTCTTTCTCTCTTTCTCTCTTTCTCTCTTTCTCTCTTTCTCTCTTTCTCTCTTCTCCTCTTTCATATCCTTCTTTCTTCTTCTCTTTCCAGGAGTGCTTTTCACATGAGAGGCACACAGTCTTGGTTTTATGATCATCTTTACTTCAGTGTAATTGTTTCAACGCGCTCACTATAGCTTTAATGCTTCAAGCCATAAAATTTAAAGACTTCAGAGAATTCACCTGAATGGAAAGAGTTTGTTATGGTTGAAAATGACATACACTGCTGTTAATTTAAATAAATACAAATAAACCCACAGAAGTGTTGTCCAGATGGTTTGTTTCATTAGCAGAAAAAAATGCGGTGGGTCACAAATCAAGAGTTCATTAAGATTTTAAAAATCCATTTGCTAAATAGAAAATACAAAAGCTGCCAATAAAAGCTTTTGCACAGCCACAAGAATACTGCTTTCAAACTTCTTGAATTTTTAATGCATTTGGGAAGAAGGGGGAGAGGAGGAAGAGAATTAATACAGATGTTTCAAGGTGAAATATTTAAACATTTCTAATGGATTCCAAACTGTAAGCTCTGAACCTTCTGTGTTTATTGCAGAAGCAATGCAGTTGTGTCATTTAAATTCAGAGAGTCCTTTTTCTTTTCCAAAGAAAACATTCTGACCACACAAACTTAGGAAACATTTTAGCAGGCTAAAATCTTCATCAAATACCAAAGAATATATTTTTGAATCTTCTCCTTTATTTTTTCTTTCCTCTTTTTATTATCAATTTTTAATGTTTAAGCATAACTTTTACTATATACCTTTCAAATTCTCTAACATGAAGACTATCCAGAAAGATATATTTGACAAATGCATTTTCTTATATACCAGAACACCTTCTATTATAGTTTCTCAGAAAGATATATTCTTCAACTATACTTGTAAGCCTGGTGGCACAAATCCTGATGCTATATTTAAAAAGCAAAAGTTATATTCAAAAAGCAAAAGTTATATTTACCTTGGTGTTGCTTGATTTTCATCAATACTTAATAGTACAGGAATTTATCCCTTTTTGACTTGTGCAGCATTTTCACTTAACAGTTCTCTCACACTTTTGAATGTAACGGTCTTATTGTTGGTTGTTTTGTTTTGTTTTTCTTCACTGAAAATGTATCTCATTATAAACTTCTGTACATTTGACCTTCCATTTAAATCATTGACTGTTTCAGTATGACTGTTTCCCAACTACATATATCATTAGATATTATCTGTTTTTCAGATCATTGCATGTCAGATTTTGTATGAGCTGAACTTTTACTAGGATCAATCTAATTTTATTATATTTTAGGCCATGATCCTCATTTATTCTGGTTTATTTGATGGATTGCTGCATTTTCCGTCATATTGAAAAATTCTTCCAAGTTATTATAATTTGTTAATGTAACTGTTAACTTTGAATTTCTTTTTCTAACCTTTTTTTATGTGTGTTACGTAAGACAGACACTATTACTGAATACTACAATTTGAAAACATTGAAAATTCGCAGGCAACTAAATTGTTTACAGACTTAGTCAGATGTTTTTGATTTGGGATCTTCCTACTGTTATGAAGGCAATGTTTTAAAAGACTGATATGAAATACTGATATGAAATACTTATAGCTTCCTAAAATATTCTGTGGTTACACACATACATATATATGTATGTATGTATGTATGTCTTTATGACAGTTACTCAGAAAAATGCACTTGTGACAGGAAAGATGGCAAAATAAAGAGGTGTGGTGTTTTAAAGAGCTGGCAGTTGAATGAGCAGTTATACCCAAGGAAAATATAATCAGGTTATTAGACGTGGACTGATGTGGTTTACCACACATACTCCCAAGAAAGTAATGCTCATGAAATTATTTCTATAACATAAATTTGTGAGTTTGCATACACAGATAGATGTTTGCATGCATTTGCCTTAAATATTTAAGGAAGATTAGTGAAAATCTGACCTACCTGTTGAATCATCTGACCTTCTAATATAATCGCAAGCATTTTTCCTCCTTTAAGAGAAGAATATGAAGGTGGGATTTCTAGACATCATATTTCTCAAAAGGGCTGGTGTCATTATCATTGTCTTATTCCTTCCTCTCCTTCCCCTAAGACTTTTTATCTCTGTCTTGTTTACCATTTTGGTCAAGATGTTTATACTTTTAAGCAAAATCCTGATCTTACAGAATTTTAAGAAGTTCCAGCAGAGAGGTAAAATATTCAAATGCCTCTCTGTTGCAGAAGTACTCAGAGCTTATTTTGCTGTGAACTTCATTTTATATTGAGTATACAATCCTTAGATAAATGCAGAAGATGTAAACATCAACGAATATTATATCAACATCAAGCATAAAATAATAGCCTTTATTCTGACAGTGCTCATCTATTTAAAAGCTGAATTGGATCTTTATTGCCACACATTTGTTCATAATACCAAGTAGATCTAATTTCCACATCTATATACCTGATAACATAGATAAGATATTTTTACAGCATTTTCATAATGTGTAGATTTTATTATGTGAAATATAAATATTTTCTAGTTTTGTATGAAATAAAATTATTTAATACACTCCTGAACTTAACTAATTAATTTACCTGTGGGATCAAAATGAACATGTATTGATTTAATTCCAAACTGTACTATTTCTAGCTCAGGTATTTACGATGTACTAAATTTTTAGCTTCTATATAAATGCATAAATATACACAGGGAATAAACTTAATAAAAAATGCAATGTTTGTTTCAGCTGAGCCCTGCAAAGCAGCTATTATCTTAACTTCAAACATATTCCAGACAAGTGTTTTGAAAAGCAATGTTGGCATCTTTCTTTATTTTATAAGAACAAGAATGTCAATATATATTTTAAGAGAAAAACGTATTTGCCAAAAAATCTTTTCTTAGCTAGAATGAGAATGTGTCCTGCAAACAAGAATTCCTGCTGTCTACTGCTATTAATAAGTAATCAGATATATCTTGACTCTTCCACACTTCTTCCCTTTGCCAATTAGGCTAATCCCTGAAAGTTGTTCTACAGGGGCATCCATTTTCCTGATCAGCAAAGAAAAAATCTGCTGAAGAAGGGGCTCTTTTGTTAGTCTGGTGAGATATCCTTCTAAAGAACTTTGCCATTACTGAAGCTCTAATGTTTGATGCAATCTGACAATCTGGAGCAGAGCCTGGCCAGCCAATGATATGGGAGAAGAAAAACAAGGAGTTCTCCTTGGTCTTGCAGAATGCTCATGCTTATTCACGCATGCCCCAGCTGCACATAAGTAAAGACATTCATTGTTCTTGATTACTTTTGTGTATTGCTTTCAAAAGCACACATTTCCCACATATTCAGCATTGCTTTGGCAGCCTAAATAGTTTCACCAGAGCACATTATAGGACACTGAAGTATTTACCTTGCTCTATTAATATTACTTAAATCCTGCTGGGAAAAAGACATCCCTGGTGGTGAAACATTTGACCAGCCTTCAACATATACATACATAATATCATTGGCAACTCTTTATCACAGAAAGATTAATTTTAGGATTTATATTCCTGAGCCATCTGAGACAATGTTTTAACATTAAAATATACATAGTGCAGTAAGATAAAATAGAGCCTAACTGCAGAAAAAAGATCTTTGCTATGACTCTTGCTATGACTTTACTCCATCTAAGACGAAAACAGTTCCTTTGACCTTCCTTTATTTCCATATTTTCATAACATTCCAGTGTTACTCTCACTTCTTCCAAGTACCAGTATAACCCTGGTACCCCCAAGTACCCTGTGCAACCCTTTATATCGAGATATAGATTCCTTCTTTTCATTTTTCTTTGTCTTTTTTATAATGTCCTATTTAAGCTACATAAGAAAAAAAATGGGGAAATATACAGAGGATTGTAGTACAATGTGCAACATTTCTAATACTTCTCAAGGTAAACGTCGCAAAATTAAGGTAAAATCATTAGAAAAATCTCACAATAAATTTTGTTTAATTCTTTATCCTTCCAGCAGAAGAAAATATCACAAATAAATACCAGTGAACCAAAGGGAAAATGCACGGTATTCCCTGTTGCATGCATCTTTAACAAGAGTTTTGTCTCTTTTCCAGGTTTATAAAAGCAAATAACTATCCTTTCCTTAAGAGAGAAGATTGATAAAGCCTGGGACTGGGCTAACCTATTGCTACAGTGACACAGTTCTGAACTGAACCTTCATTTGTGGCTGACTCTGAATCAACATTAATAAAATGCTCCTTTGCAGGGCTAAAGTTGTTGAGACTTCAAAATGTCAAAGAAGCCAGAGTAAAATTTCACAAATATTAGATAGATTTGATAGATAGATAGATAGATAGATAGATAGATAGATAGATAGATAGATGGATGAAGTGAATTCACTTGGGTCAAATTTTAGAAATAACTATGGAAACTAACTTTTCTCTGAAGATTTTTAAAATCTACTTGGTCATGATCTTGTGCCACCTAGTCTAGGTGAACCTGCTTTAGCAGGGGAGTTGAAATAGATAATTGCCCGACATCCTTTCCAACCCCAACTACTATGTGATTCTGTGATATTTAAAGACTATTTGAGGAGAGTAATTTTCAGATAACAATTCAAAAATTTTAAATGAGATGGCAATTTGTGGTTTTCTTAATTGCAACTGACATTGGTCCCACTCTTATACATATATCTGTTTATCTTCTAATCAGGACACTGATTATCTCTCCATGGGTTATTTAGAATGCAGGAAAGGGCACAAGCAGGAGAAAGGGTTAATCACAGTGTGAGAGCACTATTACAGAGGTTCTCAAAAATAATGAAGACTAAAACAATAGACACAAATGATCCATAGACTTGCACTAGCATTGCAGGTAGTGCATTGAGCCATACTTGCTGCTCAGATAAATCACATATAAAACTTCTCTTTGAGTGAAGCTTGTTGCTGGCCTCTTTCTCCATATTGCATTTCCATTTAGTTCAACTGCCATAGTCTATTAAGAAACAATGTTTTAAAACAATGGTAATAAAAAAAAAAAAAAAAGAGAGCACAAGCTGACTGTCAGGGAATCTGGAAATCTTCCATTTCTTCTGTTCCTTAGACACTTCAGTGCAATCATTCCAGTCCACAGCAACTAACTAAGGAAAAAGGAAAAATACCACACATTGACTAGTTGTTATTAGAACCTCAAAGCTGAACCTGACAAAGCATTTGACAAAATAAGAGATATGAAAGAATCTCTGGAGATGGAATTGTCATGTTTGTTTGCACTTCTTAGAACTGTTTTAGAACTTAAAAAATCAGTGGTTTGTTTTGGATTTTTTTTTCTATATTTCCTTCTAGAAGTTTACCTAGGGTCCTTCTTCCTAATTTAATGCAGTATTTTATGTTCTTGCAAACGTTTTATAGCTCTAATATAATAGATTCAATACCTCTACCAGGCAGTGAAATTCACTCTAGTTGTATCCAATATTCTCTCTGTAACATCTCTCTGGAAACTCACCTGAAATTGCCACCTTAACAAGTTATATCTATGCTGTTGCACTTGATTTTTACTCAGCTAAGTAGTGCCTGAATTACAGAAACTGTTTAATAGAGTTGGCATTCAGCAAGTATTTAGCTGCAATTAGTAGATTTAGCATTTCTTCCCAAGAAGTGTGATTTTTGTTTTGGAATTGAACATGACAGCCTGCCCAGGATCAAACTTTATCTCAGAAGATAACAGCTGCCATTTGAGAAGCACGTTTGTAGTTGCTTTTTAACATCAAAAATTTGCACTTCAAAGTGGCACAGAAAAGAAGTCATTGCCAGCTGGAGGGACAGCTGAAAGATGAAGTGATACGTGAAGAACTGTTGCTCCCAAGCTGGTTTTCATTGGGAGGGGGGGTAAATATTTCTATAGAAAAAGGAATATAGAATTGGTCAGTACCGGCCATTTTACAGTGGAATTTTAATAAATTCATAGCATGGAGTGGGTTGGAAAGGACCTTAAAGATCACCTAGTTCCAACTCTCCTGCCATGGGCCAAGTCACCTTCCGCTGGACCAGAGAATCCAAAGGGAAAATTAAAAGAGCAATCTTTGCTTGTACAATGTCTGAGAGGGATGGATGTCAACATACGTAGTACTCAAACATTTGCATGCCTCATAATCATGTTTACCTGGAAATGAAAAGGCAACAGATGCAGAACCACAGAGTTGTTTTTTTTTTTTTTTTCTGGAAAAAAAATTTAGAAATGAGCATATGTACTCTGGGTTAGCGGATGTATTTCAGTAGTAAAGACGCATGAAAAATTACAGTATGTTGGTTTTTGAGCTAACAAACACAGCAGTTATGAAATCTGTAACCAAGGAAAATACCATGGACCAGACTTCTGAAGATAATTAATAGAGATACTTCAGTATCTGAAATGCCAAACTACCATTGAATTGAGGATTATCAGTCCTACTGAAGATTCTACTAAAATTACACTCTAGGCACATAAAAATCTGCAGAAAATTGTACCGTGACTTTTTGTTTTGGTGGTAATGCAAAAAAAAATCCCACAAGAAAACCCTAGGAGCTGGTACTATAAAAGTATCTCTGCATTTCTAGTACTTCAGCAGTGCATTAAAGTTTTATTGCTTTATTTTGTTTTGTTTTGTTTCTAAAGATTTCTGCCTATTTCTGGACGTTTATTGCATTGCATATGAAATAAAAGCTGATAGAGCCAGGGAAGTATATTTTTCTGTGGGATCTTCTTGTCCAAAAGACTGCTTTTTCCTAAAAATTCTTCTGAAAAATTTCATTTTATGTTTCAGATAGTCTTCTTGAATAGTCACTTAGCTATAGGTAATAGTCAGTTATAGGTCAATCCTCCAGTGCTTTTGCTAAAGATGAGATTTTGTTAACTTAAAAGAAAGTGGTAGCATCATTAGTGGGCCTGCTGTGGACCCACTACTCCAAAAGGCATCAGAAAGGATTTTCTGTCTCTTTTGTATAATTTTTGGATATTATTCTAAAATATTAAAATGCAAGTTTCATACAATCATACAACAATTAAAATGCAAAATGATGGTTAACTTCATTGTGTACAACTGAACTGCATTTTCCTGAAATCAAGAGACCCAAATTCAAATCCCTATTTTCAAACACCTATTAAAAAAAAAAATGCAAGAAAAATTCTGGCTTTATTGTGAAGTATTGTGTGATAATTAATTATCCTGAGAGGGGAATGAGCTTAGAAATGGAAAGTTAACCAAAACAAAACTATTAATAATAAGTTCTAAAAACTCAACTGTATTTCCTTTCAGTTATGCATTCAAGGTGTATTACTAAAAACAGTAAGAGCAATAGAATTTAAGAGGGATTAAAGCTATGCAATCAGCTATTAAGTTGACAAAAGGATACTCTTCCTACTATTTTGAAACCTAGCCAAATTCAGCCCAATTGTACCCCTTTTATGCTCCTTGACTGATCAACTTCCTTCAGTGCTATTAATCAAGATCTTCCTGAATACTTGCATGATTTTTATTTCTTGACTCTCTCCTTTCCTGGTCACTCTTCACCTATGTAAAACAATTATCCTTTCAAAGAACAGCAAGTGCTCCTTTTCCTTCCATCCTACATTTCCAATTCCTTGCTTTTGTTCTTCCAGGGCCTTTTTCTATAGAAAATGTGATGCAAAAGAACAATTCACAGTCAAATTAGCCTTTCCCTGCTTATTGTTTCAGTACAACTTTCTTACTTGACAAATGAAAGTCACTCCCATTACATCATCCCTTGGTAACAATCCCGGCAGGGGCTCTGAAGAGCTGCTAATACAGTGCCAGGACAGCAGCTCACTTTCAAGTGCCATTTTTTGTCTTTGATATCACTCTGGCTCTTCAGAGCCCAATTTTTTTTCTTTTTTTTTTTTTTTTTTTTTTTTTTTTGTTTGCACTTGTTTAAGCTGTAGTTTTTTGCAAATTACAGAGCTAAAGACCTTGTCTATATACTTATATACCGCTTTTCAGTTAAAACAGTGTTTTCTCCCTGTTTTGACCCCCACTGATAAGTCCTGACCGACTTATACTTATCCATTTACTTTTTCCTGGCTTTTGCCCTCCCTTTTAAAATTTTTCCATCAGCTACTTCTACTTCATAATCTCTTTAGAATCAAGCATAATCCAGTTTCCTTCATTTTCAAGGACCTTAACAACCTTGAAATACCCAGCTATCGTATCTTATATATCATAAAATGTCACCTCAGACTTCAGATGGATGCACCACTATTTGTTATATTTTCAAATAAGCTTCATGCTACCTCTCAGACATGGGAGGAGTTTCTCAGAAATATTTTCAGAGCAGCTAACTGATACCATCTTTCATCTCTCCCCTTAAAATTCTACATCATGATGCTTGTGAAAAATATCCATTTGGTGATGTACTCATTCCTACTGCATATTGATTTAGAAAATATTGTCTCCGAGATTTTTTTTCATTTATCTTCCTTTTATGACTAGTTTTATGCATAAAAAACAAGTTAATCATGACAGGAATTGTCTTTTATCCCCGTGTTTGAAATGTTTTGCAGCTTGGATTATGGTTGCATGAAAGTAAAACTCAGCTTTGCTTTTAGTATGACATGAGAGAGTATTATTCTTTCAGTAGATTGCATTAGATCTTTGGTATTTCTGGCTGTGTAAAAGTAGAAACTGTATGAATTTAGAAAGAGCTGAATCTCAGCTTTGCTCACATATGTTTTCACAGCCATTGCTAGTGAAATTTTTAGTAATTTCCTTTTTTTACAGCTATAGACAAACACTTTCATTTTCTTAATACTGAAAATATTTTTACTTACATATTTTTCTTCATTAAAAAAAAAAACAACAACCTTGTTCCGACTTCTTAAGTTAATTGGGTGTGTGATAATAAAAAGATATAACAGAGGTAATAAACGTGTGACAAATATAAGAAACTTCATAACTGCCTTCAGACATAAAAGTCATAGAGAATGATATATTCGAGATACTACTGAAACACTGATTTGTGTAATGTGTTTATAATATTGTTATTGTATCTTTCATTATTTAAAAATACAGTCTGGCTTCACTTGATTTCTTGTAACTGCTGCTACAAGTTGGACATATGCTTCCATTGCACTGCATGATGTAAGAAATGCATTAGGGAAGGAAAGGCAAGGGTGAATAAATAGCAAGTACCTAACTTTAATATACATGTGCAGCACGTACATTGCACTCATCAACAGGCACTGTCAGGCCACGTTGCTGTGCCCAGCACGAGTTCAAGGTCTAATAGGCAGCAGTGATGCATTTGGCAAACAAGCAAATCTCCAAGCACACACAAGAATGTATTGAATGTAGTCCAAGTGATCAAACAGAATCCAGTGGGCCAGAACACTACACTAAGTGGTCTAGCTTAGATCAAAATGAAAATGGAAACAAACTGAAAATCTTCAACATAAGTCACTTTTCTCAATTCTTTTGATTGATGTGTCTTTCTATTTTCTACTATCCAACATGCCAACAGACACATGTGGCTTTGGCAAAGCCTCACCAAATGTGGGAGCATCATGTTCTAAGCAAAAACCACAAAAAAGCAACAAAGAATTTTATCACAGTAGCATCAAGGTTGGAAATAATTTAAACTGGATGTTTCACAGAAAACAGCACTGAATCAATTTTTTTTGAAACTGTCTGCAGAGACAATATGAAAAGATAGCAGAGACCAACTTAGCATGTCACTAGATGAACAAGCATCAGAAATTATATGCAGAATTCCTACTTTGTTTTCCTAAAATGGGATTTTGGTATAATTCTATGGCTTAATACCAAGAGATTCATCTACAGTACCTATATTTAAAAGGTAGACTAGCCTTAGGGGTTGAGTACCAGGTGCAAATACTAGTCAGGAATAAATCTTCCCCTTTAGCAGTGTTGTTTATTGGCACCATGAGATTAACTCCAACTGGCTTAATATCCTTATAAGTCTTCTGAAGATCTATATTCTGAATCCAGTACAGTGCATCACAACTCTACCCTCACAATATATGCATTTCAATATATTGGATAAAATATTCTCTCTGCAAATAGGATTCTTGTTTTAAGATTTTTTTCCATAGGCTGAAAGTCTTTGAGCCCCCATCTCTCACTTACTGAGAAAAGAATTTAACTGCTGGTCCACAGACTGAACAAGGATATTTTGCATCTTGTTTTGTATCTGAGTCAATACAGATCCAAGAATGGTGGAGCCAAGGGCCAGAAAGAGTGATGAAACAATGGCATGTAGAATCACAGAATCACAGAATATGATGAGTTGGAAGGGACCCATCAGGATCATTGACTGCAAATTCTGTCCCTGTGCAGGATACCCCCAGTCACACCATGGGCCTGAGAGAATTGTCCAAACTCTTCTTGAACTCTGTCAGGGTTGGTGCTGTGGCCACTTCCTTGGGGAGCCTATTCTAGTGCTCAGTCATCCCCTGGATGAAAGACTTTTTTCTGATATCCAGCCTAAACCTCCCATGACTCAGCCTCATGCCATTTCCTCAAGCTGTGTCTGTGGTCATGAGAGCAAAGAGGTCATACTTGCCCCCTCCGCCTCCCCTCATGAGGATGTTGAAGACCAGCGGGGTGGGAGTTTCTGCATTCCTCCTGGGATTATCACAGATAAGACAGATAAAACTTGTAAGCATTTTCAGACAAGAATTGTACAGGAAAAAAAGAACAGCAAATGTTTCAATACCAATAGTTTGTGTGAGAATAAATAAGAGCATGATAAAACCTGTGCAAGGTCTGCAATTACTTCCTAACAAGCACATCCTGAAGATGCAGAGAACAGAAGTATCCATATTCACAAATGTTTTTATTGCTGATACCACCAACACAGACACTACAAGGCTGTCATGCCAAATGTACTTCAGTAATTTCAGAGAAAAAAGAATACTGAAGATTAACATCTCTGCATACATGTTTGCATGAGAATGAAGAATACTGATTTCTAATTAAATGAGAGATTTAAGTGTAATAACTGGAAACAGATCACTTAAGAAGTGTAAGGGGCACTGCAGTCAGACTGAGAGGCTTCTTATATCTTTTTGATTTGTTGCCTATATTGGATTCACATACTTGAGAAAACAGGCATTTCTTGGATAAGTACATAATGTAATGGGTGAACAACTGGCACAGAGGGTTAAAATAAATGGAGTTACATCACGCTAGCACTTGTCACTAGTGGGGTTATGCAGAGCTCCATCTCAAGGCTAGTCCTCTTCAATGCCTTCATTTAACGACTTGGATGAAAGACTTGAAGTGTTTCTAAGTAAGTTTACAGATCATAGTAAATTTGGAAAAGCTGTTGACTCTTCAGAAGGCAGAGAGACCTGGACAAATCAGAGGTGTGGACAATAACCACTTGTAAGAAGCTTAGCAAAGACAAGTGACAGATTCTGCACCTGGGATGGGGCACCCTGGATGTATGGGCAGACTGGGGAATCAGAGGCTGGAGAGCAGTGCTCTGAAAAGGGACCTGGGGGTCCTGGTCAATGGCAAGTTGAGCATGAGTTTGCAGTGTCCTGGAGCAAGAAGGGCCAAGAGTGTCCTGGGGGACACCAGACACAGCACCGCCAGCCAGGCAAGGGAGGGGATTGTCCCCCTCTGCTCTGTGGCCTCCTCTGAGTCCTGTGTGCAGTTCTGGGCACTGCAATGTAAGATGTAAACCTAACAGAAAGCATCCAAAGGAGGTGATTGGGAAGATGGTGAAGGTGGTGAAGGGCCTAGAGACTCCCCAGGGAAGTGGTCACAGCAACTCTGTCTGAGTTCAAGAAACATTTGGACATGAACTCAGCTCATGGTGTGGTTCCTTGGGCTGTCCTGGGCAGTGCCAGAAGTTGGACTTCAGTGGTCCTTGCAGGTCCATTCCAGTTTAGGATATTCTGTGATTTATCACATTCGAGAAAGAAATAAAAATTGGTTCCAGAATGAGTGGATACAATCTGATGTTATATTTATTAATCACATAATAGTAGCTTGCCTATTTTATCCAAGTTGTCTTCCCTGCAATGAGAATGGTAAACATTTCACAGTAGGAAATTCTTTATTTCATGCTCTCATCAACTCTCTGATCTTATCATGGTTTCCTGTTGAAAATTGAGACACATAATGGGCATACTCTGCCAGAACAGCAACCTACTGTGGCTTTCTGACCAGAATTCTGATCAAGTATGCAACAGTTGGAAATGATATGACAGTGCTATTCCTGCCAACATAAGATCATGTTTTGATTTATTTATTTTTTCAGTGCAGAGGTGGATATTTTTACAGCATTTTTATTTTACTTTGCCTTTTTCTGAGAAGAAAGTGTGTTCTTCAAGAATTTTCCACATTTTTAAAAACACTGATAGTTCTCCACTTTGATCATGTGTTTTTCAGTTATCCAAATACTAAAAATATAAAAAAATACTAAATCTAAATTTTACATCTGGTTTCAAATGTACACCGATATATTTAAGAAGCACAGATGTGTATGCAATAAAACAGAGGATGCTTCTGAATCTTCTATTGTTCTAATCCTTTAATTTCCTCAATAATAACCTTTTTGTCTTTTTTCCCAACTCTTGGCTTGATCTGCTTGTGCCAGGGAAGCTGTACTGATTTATACTGGCTAAGAAATTAAACCCCTGTTTTCCAGTAACTGTATTCTGTGGGTCATTTAATTTTTTTTTCCCCTTCAGTTTATGTTTCTGAATTCATTTTTTCCTTTCTTTTAATGAACTCTTATATACTGAAAATGCTGGACATTGTCTATTCATTAACTGTAGTGCTAGTTTCATCCTATGCTCCTTCACGAAAAGGAAGAGAGGTGTACTACATAGCAAGAGGCTTCCAAGCAAGCTGTCAGGGCTTGGGTGTATTTCTCTGCATGTCTTTTGGTATTGAAGTTATTTCTTCAGATTTTTAGACCTTTTGCTTAGTGAAACAAATTCAATAGGCTTTAAAATTTTTTAGGCCTAAATCACCACGACTTTACTGCAATAAAATACCAGTGTAATATTCTTGGCATCTTTAATATTATTCCAGCATAAACTTCTAACTATTATTTTAGCAAATTAGGTCTTTATTTTTAGAGACCTTTGTAAAGCAAGAAAACTGTGAACTTGTGGAGTTTGTGCCATTCAACTGAATATTCATGAAGAAAATTTAGAGTATGAACATTCAGTGCTAATCTGTAGAATTCTCATTTGAAGTCTTCAACTTATTTTTAAATATGTGTTCCTCATTTAATTAAATATAAAATGAATTGGTATTTCTAACATAATGTGGGTAAAAATCCATCACTCGAAGTTCCATCCAGTGCCCACTGAAATAAGTGTGCATCATGTAATCTACATTCCAATGTTTTCATAAAAATGAGTTATGATCTTTTGTACTCTGTGTTAAATCTAAATCATCAAGTTGACATATTAAAGTTAAGAATTTGGGCATAAAATTAAGAATCTTGTTAACTTGGAATAAACAGAAATGAAAAGTGAAAAGAGATACTTTGTAAATTACTGTTTCTGACAAAGACTGCATCATGTTTCTCTATAGGTTTGTTGGAAAATGTTTTAGATCTCTGAAAATAGATTTAAAAATTGGTAAAATTATAAGAAAAGAGGATACCTAACTGGGTTGGAGACTATTTTATTCCTTAAACACTGCTGGTGACTCTATCCCACAGTTAAACTATCACTTTAGAAGCTGCATAAACATACTCTTTTCTGCACCTCCTGTGATAATAACACACTGGTACACAGTGAAGCGTACTGTCTTTTCTGTGAAATTGTTGCCATAAGAGTAATAACTGCGAACCCTGATACTAATCCCATTTTTCAGATTATATCTGACACCTCCATATGGGCAGCTAAAAAAGTGTAGGAGGGTTGGGATGCTAGAGAACATGCTCAGTTGTGAATCTAGTTTTGTAACAAAATGCAAAGGAAAAGTAGAAAAATAAAAAGAGAAATATTTTTATTTGCATTTTTGTATGGCTGTAGCATAAAACAAAACTATACCCTCAAATTCCTCATATGTGCCAGCGTCCAGACACAATGTAAAGCTTTTATCAAAGCATAGGTTCTGTTTTTATACACTGCATTATTTTTCCAGTGGTGTCCTTTAGGCATTACATTTGCTGTTTCTCTCAGTGAGAAAGTTATCCATTTATGAGGGTTTATACTACCATCTAGTGTAATCTTCTTTCTTTTTAATAAAATATTGTCTTACACATAAGACAGATCCCAAGCCCATGGCTGCTGATATTACTGAATATACTTTGTTGAAAATACATTTGTCCAAGTGTTAGAAAAAATAATCTTTCCTTGAGGTCAAATATTAGTTAAGTTTATGATTGTAACTTTTCAGCATCAGAGACATGTTTTATTAATTACAGAAACAAATTTGGATTAAAGGCAAATGGCTGCCCTCCACAATGTTTAATTCAATTAGTGAAGAAATTGCCTGTCTTTACTGAGATAACAGAGGCTTAATTGGTGCCCCTTCCTTCCTTCCTTCAGTATTCTATATTAAAGAGGAGGAGATTAATGTCTGCCAGGAAAGGACATGGAAAGCAGAAAGAAAGATGAAGAAACAAGCCATGTTTTAAATGCAGGACCTGCTATTTGATGCTTGAATTAAGGAGCTTTCACACATACAATGCTGTTTTAATTTTCAGAAGGCCAAGAAAAGGAGACTGGTTTATCTAAGATACTTCTGCATTCCAGTGGGACTATTTAGAGTTTAGAGTTTGCCTGTGAGCATAGGTAATATGCCGTGACTGAAAGAAGAAGCAAGAAAGATTATGTAATGAATATATTATATATAACATATGTAAGAAGGGTTCTGGGAACCAGGATTTTATCTTCCTAACTGATGCACATTCAGACTGGACTTCTATAGTCCCACAATGAATTCAAATTAAATCAGTGGGATGTATTCTGAGGTAAGATGCACATAGAGGGATGGGCTAAGTTTACTTTTTGACATGTTCATTACCTCATCTAAATATAATGTAATAAGAATCATAGTGGCACCCAACCTAAAGTCTAGTTAAGCATTTCTTCAGCTTGAAAAATAAACTGTGTCCATTATCACATAGTGATTAGATTAATTGGATAATCAGATTAATTTAGATACACCAAAATCTAAATAGGTACACCATATCTATTTAGATACACCATAATCTAAAAGACTATGAAAAAGAAGGAAAAATAGAAAAGAAAGAAAGAAGGAAAAAAATACATAGTAAAAAAAAAAATCCTAGCTTATTTGCATAAATCACTATTTTTGTTCAGAATAGAGGGTTAATGTCTTCCATCTTAAATTTCAAATATCTGACCCTTCCCATCCTTTTAAGGCTATTATGTCACCAAATCTTCTATTGTTACAGTCATTTTAGAATCTAATAATGACAATTATTTTTTGACAAGAAACATCTGTTTCCTGTCTGGAAGGGGTGTCTGATCATCCTCAGCTTTATGGAATTTCCCAATGTTAATATTCATCCTTACAGGTTTTTTACAAAGACTAATTTGATGATGCATATGTTTGCTTACTCTCTGCTAGTGTTTCACTGATTTGTGAAAATCTGCAAAGAAAATACAGAACCTGTGTCCAGCAATTAGGCAGCTCATCATCTTTCTAATTAATTTCAAGGCATGACTTGGCATTTTACTGTTCAGGTGAATTTATTCAAATTATTTTTCACCAGAGAGGACAAATGCTTGTAACAGCTGTATTTCCAAATTTTAATACCTTATCTCTAAACTTAGCATCTGACTTGGGAGTTGCTGTATATGGTAGCTTCTGACAGGGAACTGGAAGACATAAATGCAATGCTGAAATGATACCAGATAAAATAATTTTTAATTGTGCAACTCAAGAGTTTTCCACAATTTCAGTTTCATTTCCTGTATTTCACACTGAAGCAAGTTCACAGTATTTGCAAGGGTGGTGTCTGAAAACTGAAGAGCAAAGACTTACTGAAAAAGTTTATTAACCTCCCGTGGTATTGATCTAAACAGAAATTGCATCTCCTATATGACATTCTATATACTGACATAGAAATGCTTGAAAACTGATATTTCTAAGTGCCAACACAACAACAGCACAGCAATTTTACAGTATCCATGAGTATAAATACAGGCTGTTTACACCGTATGTTATGGTAGATAATAATAATCTGATATAGCATATTTCAAGTCATCGCAAAGAAAGTTGAATTTGTAAATTCTTTCATTTGATGATTTTCAACAGAATACATACCTATTGAACAATTTCTTTCCTTTCAAAAAATGTTCAGAAGAGTAATTTGATGTGAACAAGGTGGATGTTCTGCCTTTAAAAAGGATTAATTCTAACCCTTTAATTATTGGAGATTATCTTTCTTTTAGAGGAACTAATTAATGCCAAGGATTTTCTTTCCAGTAAAATTTTAATTGGAAATGCTCTGAAATGAATGAAAGTCACCCCTTACAACATTTGTATAATATTGACTCTGTTTTTTATGCTCCCAATGTAGTTTTACAATCTTTCCATTACACTTCTATTTTACATTTTTCTTTATTTCACCTCTTAATAACACATTTTATAAAATATATCTCTTTTAATAAATTCATTTGCTGCAGATATTCTAGTGTTCAGTATATGACCTCTTTATTTGTTACTGTAACTACCAGAGGGCTCACTAGTAAACCAGATCTCTTTGAAGTGGTTCTGAACTTGCCTGACAACATTTGCTATTAAGAATTCACACATGAGAACGTGATTTCTATGGGAACTGATAGCATTTTGGTCTAGTTCAGCATCATATCTAAAAGTATAAAAGTTGAATTACTCCAGGTGATTTAGGTTTCATTCTCTGAATTATTGTTTTCTAGCTTTGTAGTTGTTGCATCCCGGGTTTGGGTTCAGATTAGGGGTTCTGTTATGTGTGTTAGCTGGTTCTGTGCACCCTCGTGTACCCCCGTGTTCCACCCCACCCTGCCCCCGCAGTAGTCCACTCCCTGTTACTTACCATTGGAGCTCACCATGCCAGTCCTGTAATCATCCCCTGTCCACTCCGGAGAGTTCTGTGTCTGTTACCCCGCTCCCGCTACCCCATTCGCCCCAGAGCCCCTGTGTCCGCCTCCGTTCCGTCCCCATTGGTTAGCCCGATCCACATCACTCCCCCATACCTGCCCACATTGGGCGAGGGGGGCTTCTGCCTCCCTTGGCCTGGCCCCTATAAAATCCTATGCGTTCCTTTGTTTGGGGCCATTTTCGTCCACGCGGCGCCGGGAGCGAGTCGTGCCTCTCCACTGCAGCTCCCCACAGCAAATAAAAGCTCTCCAGCCGACCATGCGGATGGAGCGGACAATTCCTTTGCCTCTTTGTCTCACCCCTCGCGCCGACAGCAGAACGCAGTCAGCCCACCCCGGTGTGTGGAAAGCGCCCAGGAATAGCGGCAGCCCCCAAAGCCCACCAAGAAGCCGCACCTGTGCCAGGTGCTCCGGAGCTGCCCAGGACCAGGGGAAAACAACGCAACGCCGCATGTAGTATCATATGGGTTTATTTTCCTGGGTGTTTTATACCAAGCTGTTCAAAATAAAGATGATGTTTCTTTGTGACATGAGGTGATATGTGGCAAAATAGACTTTTTGAGAATAATTATTAGTGCTTTCACAATGGAAGAGACTTTTTCTGAGAAAAGACATGCAAACTTCTGTAGTTCTCTTGCTACAATTTCAAGTAAATCCCAAGTTTACTATGTGTACTATAAGAAAAAGAAGTAGGCATAGAGTTTACAGAGCTGTTTCAGGTGCTGCTGAAGCCAATAGCTTGTGATACAAGAACAACGGGTCCCACTAAAATTAAAAAGAGTAAAATTCAAAGCCTCTAAAAGAAACATTTTTCACTCAAAATCAGAGTTTGCTTTGTTACATCTTCCCAGGAAACAACAGAAGTCATTATTGTTATTAGATTGGATTCTTGTACAGAGATTAATGGTATTCAGTTATCAGACTTAACCTTAATGAGCGTTGTAGACTATAACTAGATGTAATCATAACTAACAGCTATCATTTGTCGTGTTCTGCTGAAGGATGTGGTCTTGGTCCCTGCTGGATATATATGGGAAGGCACAAGATAAATCCATGATAATTCTTAAGTTTTTGGGAAATTCTGAGCATCATTTATATCTGAAAATCACACCGCAGAAATAAAAGGCGGCTAAAATGCGATGCTTTGATATTAATGGAAGACAGATTTTTTCACTCTAGCTACAGGTAGATTTTTTTTGCAGGAAAAAACATAATCTATTTTTTTTTTTTAATGTTAAAAAAATACCCCTGTCAAAAAGAATTTTTTTCTCATGAAAAGTACTGTGAACTTTTTTCTCATTAAAAGTACTGTGAACTTCTCTGAAATATGGCTTTGGGAAGTTGCATGGTTGCATGGCAATTCCTCAGGTAGGACATTGGAAGAGCAACATCGTGGAGTACGTGACTTCAAGAAAGCTCTGCTGCACATATTGAGGACATCTTTTGGTCCCCAAGTGTTGCTTTGTTCTTTTCTCTCTCCGACTTCCTTGTTTTCGCCCGGTCCGCTTTCCCAGGGTCTGGCCAGGCGCTTCCGGGAGCAGCCGGAGAGAAGCAACAAACACCTTTGTGGGTTCGTTTGACACAGACAGAGCTGTTTAGAGAGCGCGAGCAAGACCGGGATAAAGAGACTCAAGAGATTGGACACTTGTTGTGCAGTCCAAAGTAGGTTGTATTTGCCCGATCGCCGCACGTACAAGTGACCATGATCAGGGGTCCAGACACAGGTTTTATAGGGGAAAATAAGAGATAAGGTGAAACCAATAGAACAATGCCCAGTGTGAATACATTATAGGTAAAATCCAATGGGAATAACTCCAGGGGGAAGGATGAATACATGTAAAAATACAGAATAGAAACTCCAGCTTTAGGTTTAGGAAACAGAAACTCCCATCTCAAATTCACAAAGCCTTTTTGCTCCGTTTGCGTAGCTGCATACTGCAACACCCAAGAGCCTCCTACTTTCAACTCTAGATTCATAACTAGGCTGGCTTGTCACTTTACATATTTTAGCTGCCCTGTCCTGATATTCACAGGAGGAAGAGGTTTAATAAAAATGTATGATTATTGTATTATTGTAGCCCTTTTGTTCTGATTAAATATTTGAGACAATTTTTCTCTGAAACATTCTATTTTTTTTTCTTGATTTTTTTTTTATCCTCTTCCTGTTTTTCAATGAATGAATGCACTAATATATCTTAGTCCCATACCAGTGCAAATAACAGCAATGTCTTTTCTTACTCTATTAATAAACAATATCTACATATAAGAGCTACAATTGCAAGTACTCAAAACTCTTAAGTCTAGGGAAAACACAGCTAGTTTGATACAATGGATATATTTTTAATTTGCAGGGTCTATAAGCAGACAACAAAATCCAGCTAAAAAAAAGGAGGTTCTCCAAATATTGACTCCTGTGATGCAGAACTATACTACATACACTATGTATGATATTGGACAGGTTTTTTTCAGTCAAAACTGATTTGTTCAGTAATGTGCTCAATAGGTCTCTTGATTCTTCATTTCTAATAGAAGCTTGCATGAAGAAGGGTGTTGCTAAGGCATATGGGATCAAATCCATAACGAAGACATAAGAAAGAGTATTTATCAGAAAGCTATTGTCAATTTTATATACCAAGACAAAAAAAAGAGACCAGGAAAAAAGTATGCTTCACATAATCAGCTGAATGCTGAGCCCAGGATGTATGCAAGCTATAGTAGAGCAGTGATTGCTCTATTTGCTGTGTATATACTATATACAGTGATTGCAGACCTGCTTTGGGAGTCTGTTGAGACTGTGTGCTTGGTTGTTAGGAACATGGACATTGAATACAGGCACGGAGAAAAGAGACAGAGAGGGGAACTTGTAGATGTTCACTGCTGAGATTCTATGGAGCATGCATTAAACTGTATATAGTAATAATAAAGGCATCTATTTGAATCACTTTAAAAATTTAAGCAAATCCAGATGATCTAGTGAGAGAATTAAGAGCTAATTACATTAATGCAGTGAAGATCAATTGCATTATATGTTGGTAGCTTCACTTTATTGTCTTAACTTGAGGAAGCCAAACATAACAAGAAAGGATAAAGCACAGTTAACCTAATTCTGATTTCAGAATCCTTCCTTTCAGCCGCAGATAAAAGTTTTTCAGCATTTCCACAATAATCTTTATCTTAAGAACTTTACATTTTTTCATTATTAATTATCTAAAACTGTAATTAAGTATCAAGATTTCTCATATGTAGGATGGATATCTTTGACCTATTTAAAGAAGGACAAAAAAATTACTCTGGAAAACTCTAAAGTGCAGATTCCAAAATGGTAACAGCAGCATCTGAACAGGCACCAGAATTTAAGCAAAAACTATACACTTTTAAGCAAAATATAACAAAGATAACCTTATGGCCACTTTAATGGCTTTTTTTTTCTTCCTTTACATAAGACTAGATTTAACTTTTAATCACAATAAACCAATATCAATAGATTTTTCAGATTATGCTAAAAATATCTTTAATTTTGTGATTTGTGTATTTACCTCCTCTGCAGCGTCCAAGTTTACTATGATATCATTAAACAATGGCAATCGTATATCATTTGGAGAAGCCAGTATCATTCCAGTGCTAATATGTTTAGTTTTGTATATCCCTATTTGCTTGTGCACATCTGCTTCTGTCTACATGCCATGACTTCTGTCCAAAAGAAACAGAAGTTGAATTCTGCCCTGGCTCCAAAATATCACTCATGTTTTGTCTGTCTGGCACAATGAAGAGCTGTATCAGACCTAGCCCATTTTAAAATGGAATTTAAAAAAATATTTATATATAAATCCAAACAACAAAAACACCAAAAAAATGCCCCCCCCCCCAAAAAAAACAGGTCAGCAGCCAGACTGCTAAAATAGATTGGTCTTACAGATAGTGTCTGATTTTGGCATCCTAACCAGTTTATAGATCTGTCTTCATATAAGCCTTTATGACACTTCCTTATATCATATCAGTGCACTCATTATTTCTTTACACTTAAGTATATATCTTTGCAAAGAACATAAGATACTTCATGTGAAGTATATAACATGTATATCATGTAGTTTAATTAATTTCACCAAATACTTTAATAGGCTTCAATGGAAAAAAACATGTGGATAGAAATTTAAAAAACAATTTTATAAATATGGTTAATTTTTATGTAACTGCATGAAAGATTTCCTAATATTCAATAGATTAAAAGCTGGTATTTGCACTATTTGTGCAATATCATAGAAATATATAAGCCTGTTTATTAATGGTCTCCAGTAAAAATAATGATGTCTTTCAAATATTTTTGTACTTAGAACTTTATAGGAACTGAAACCTGTAAAGACTATAAGACCCATAAATTGCATTGTATAATAAAATTTTTATACACAAGATGTTTTTATTGGATGCAATGGAAACTGAACAAAAAAATTTATAAAAACCAATGGTATATTGGCTACAGTTTTTTTTTTGTGAAGTAAAATTTCACTCTTTTTCCATGCACAACTAGCCAGAAGTTTCTCATCTATTTTTGTTTCCCTGCTACAGACTGAAATTTAAATCTGTATTCCACACAAAAGGGAAGTTATACTTCTTTAATTGAGCAGAAAAAATCGAAAGAAGAATCAAGTGGAGTTTTAGAAATTTAAGACACATTTCACTTTTACATGTTTGAATGAAAATAAGAATAATTTTATGGTTTTTTCATGCTTTAAACATTTTTTTCTTGGAAATGCAACCTAGTTTTCTTTTTAATTCATATTATGGCATTACAAATCTGATGAGAAAATCAGCAGAAAAGCATTAAAGTAATACAGTTTGCAAAATATTGTCAGTATCAATTTCTTTCTCTGAATTGAAAAGGTGAAAATGTTTATAGATCTCCCTCAGATATTGATGTACTATGCAAATATCATCCTTTCCACACAGTCATGCTCTGCTCATGTGTTCTGTATTGTTACCCTGCTTAGATATATTTTCTCTTAAATTGGGTTTCCTGTACAGATATGTTTATGCTTTTCCTACTTGCTCATGATTATAGTTTTTCTGATTAGTGTCCAAATGCACCAACTTCTTCCCAAAACAATCCCAGTGCTAATTCAGTGTGAACAACGTGAAGATCAAATACAGCCAAGAGCATTTTATTTCAAAATATAGATGAACAATTCTGGGATTGTTTAGTACTTTCTGAATAAGACAACACTTGTAGGAGCCAAGTTTCTCTGTGAGACTACCTAGAAACACTCAGTTCCTATTCCAGCAAACCAAAACAAAATGCAATGAGTGATGTGTCCCATCATATTTTATTTAATGTTTCTTTATGATTATGAAGACTAAATGGAAAAATAAGATATGTAGCCTTCAGATTATTTTTTAAATTTTATATTTCAGCATTTTTCATTTAATTTTACCAAATAGGAGGAAGATACTATTTTTATTTTTAATGGTTTATAATAAATATATGTATATTGAAAAAGTACTTCATATTTTTAATATTTAAAGTTATTACAATCTGTGTTGTTTCTAATCTTAAAAAATAAAAGAATTGTGGTTTCTGACACCCAGCATATAACAGCACACCAGGAGCAAATATCCGAAAATCTTGAATAGAAATTAAACCACAAAGAAAATAAGTTGTAACAACAGACTTTTCATAGTTGTCACTTTTAGTTTTACACATAGATGAAGTGTTTCTTATCAAGCACACATTAATGTATATTTAAAATTAAAATAATGAGTTTATTCTTGATGTAAAATAATAATTTTTGCTCCTACAGAATAAACACTGTGGCATTTATACTATTCTCTTTTGGTTTGTTGTGAATAATCCCCTATGCATACTGTGTTTATACAGCCTGTTTGTGACTACATAGAAAGATTTCTTTAGTCACTTAGTTACATGCTGGGTGCAAATATTCAGTTTTTAAAAAACAATTTGTTGAAAAAATAATAAGAAAAGAAACATATCCTGGTGAAGTTGCGTAGGAAAACCTATAAGGATAACTGGGGCTTAATTTAAATTTAAAAATAAAAAAAGGAAAAAGGCATAAAGCTACCTTTCAGAATAGGGTAGTTGTAACTTAATACCAGTGGGGTTAAGAGCAGCAAGAATCTCTGAATAAAAAGAAAACAAAGCTGACTAATTACAACACCTTTTCTTTTCCTGGTTGGTTAGGAAAGCTACAGAAAGCATAGCTGATCTGATTAAATATATTTTATATATTTACTTGGCCAATCTGTCAGGGAAAAATAAAAGGGAAAGCAGCGACTTAGTGGCCATTAATAAACCCCTAAAAACTCAATCTTTAGTTTTCCAGTGACACAGGTAGAAAGATGCCAAGATAGGTCTCATTTTCCCTCCTCACCTTACGGTGCCTGAGTTCACCTTCCCATCCCCACCCCTGCCTTTTTCCGCTCTGTGATTTAAGAACTGAGTGTCAGCCTTAATTCTGAATTTCCTGACTTTTATGGTTTAAGTCAGTCTCTTAATGTTATCTAAACATACTTTCTTGGTATTTAATATAAAGAAGCTTTGGTTCTAAAATAGAAAGACTTTGATCTGATACACTAGAGGGGGGCTGCTGGGGGAATGTGGTGTGATTTCCATTATTTCCCGGCTCTTTCCCACTGTGCTACTTTTGATACGATTTTCCTTTTGTTCCCCTTTAACCAGCTTCCAAAGATACACTGTGAGGACCACAAAGAACCCTGTCACATGAAGGATAGAACTGACTTTGCCAGACTGCCTTCAGTGATATTTGCTTTTCAGTTCCTTACATATAAGTGAAAAGAGTGGATCTTCATGAATAATGCACAAACACTGCATTTAGCCATTTTTAAATGCTTTTCCTCAATGCAAAGTATGATGATCTCTGCTACAATTTATTCAAATTTATTTATTTATTGGTTTAAACATACTTTCACTGACAATAGAATGATGTGTCAACATAGATGTCTACAGTAGCAGATATCAGATCTGACATGTCCATGTGGTAATCCTAGGTCAAGTCTGGAAATTACAGAGCAACTTCTGGTAGGCTAATGGGCACTACGTGTTTGGAAGAGATGATAAATGTGGATGCAACACTAAGCAAATGGGGTCACAATTCTGCCTAGCTTGGGATGTTTCTGTTGATATTACAAGCAGCAGACCCAAAGTCGTTTATGGTACCTCTACCCCTATGGGACCAAAAAGTCTGAGGTGTTAACAAATAAAGTTGGGAAATATGTAACAAAATGTTCCAGGTGAGAAAACAGAAACAGGGCGGTTCCATACAGAATAGCTTCTAAAATCACAAAATTCATTGTAAGAAAGGACAGACCTAAATACTGGGTTTTCAGCTTCCTTTGATGAAAAGAGCTTTTTGAAATCCATGGAAACATTGAAAAAGATAATTAGCAGCCTTAGTGATTGAGCAACATGAGTGGGATTAAAAAAAGATCACCTATTTACATGTCAAAATGTCCATCACAACCCGTTGGTATGGGAACATACTGCCTTTCTTTAGGAAAAGAGAAAGTGCTAAGAAAAAGTATATGTTCACTGAACACTAGATGAATATATGTCCTCAGAGATGACCCTGAATTTACAGCATTGAGAAAACATAATCCAGTCTACTGAGTACTGCTCTTGTTCTGCTGCCATAGATGGAAGAAGGACACCAGAAAGGACTCAAAAAAACCTTTGACATGCATTCATAATCATCAGCATAGAGGTCTTGACTACCAGTCAAAAAATGCACAGAACCTACCAAAACTAGGGAGAAAGGAAATACGAGAGTTAAAACTTAACAAAAATAATTGGTGAAGGCCATGGAAAGAATGAAAATAATCTTCTGTAGAAGGTCAGCAATGATGCAATAACAGCAAAAATCTTATGAAGTGCTGTGAGAAATAAAAAGTAAACACTTCATTTGGTTTGCCAGACAGGAGTGGGTTGCAGGAATACAGATGGCAATGTGCCTGATTATAAGGGCCCATCCATTACTAGCTGCCTTTCATAAAAGGCTGACATCCATATAAAATAGAAACAGAAACTGATACTTTATTCAATGAAAATTAAGTGTTCTTGCTAACTCTCAATAAATGAGTCCTAGCTGGGTTGGTTAGATGATGAAAAACAGTCATCACTCAGTTGATTAGCAAAGGCTCAGAAAATGGAGTATTAGAGTTATAAATAGAGTTGATAGCTGTGATCAAACCATGGATCTAGACAAAACACAACATGGGGACAAATCTTTATTGTTTGCTGAAAGCATTTTTTGACATACCTAATGCCTAAACCCACTTACAGATACCTAGATGTCTCTTTCTGTGAGGAACATGCAAAACACTGCTGTAAATCTAGCCCATGAAGACAATATAGGATAGTTGCTTTAGTCAACAATATTTGTTTTGTGCATAGGGAGCAAAACACTTGAATTACATCACACAGTCACAGCATGGAAAATTTCTAAGGGAAACAATTGCATTCTGTGGAAAAAAAATTCTCTAACTGAAATGTTTCAGGAAATGACAAAGTTGTTTTGCCACTCTCAAAGACAAATTGCAGGTTTTAATAAAAAGAGTAATCAGAATAGATGTTCCCTATTCTTCCCCCTAAACACTTGCTAAGTTTTGCAAAATTATTTTTTAACTGTTCCAGTCTTTGTGCCTGGCTCTAGGCGGCCAGGGGATGGCGGTTCGCTGGCTCGCTGTCGCGCTTGTGGCCACAGGGCAGACACGCACGTGGCCACTCCGAGTCTCTGTCGAGACTGTTGCGGGTGGCGGTGATTGCTGTGGCGTGGGCAGCACAGCAGAGACCCAGGGCACGAGGAAACCGAGGCAGAGGAATTAGGGAAGGGCACTTGTCTGAATCTCCAAATACTTAATGTCGAAGTCAGGGCAGAGCAAGTGACAAATCTGAACCTGAACAGACTACTTTTATAGGGTAGAGGGAACACGGGGAGGACACAACCTTTGAGCAATAGGAGGGCATTAGGGGAGGGGTGCAGGGTAAGGGCTCCCCAGTAGAAGCCAACATGGGGAGGGAGCAAACCTTACAACCCAATTCTGCTTTGAGGAAGGGATGAAAGACAGAGAACACTCCAGAAGCAAAGGAGTGTGCTACCTTTGACAGACAAGGGTAAGACAAGGGAACAAGGGAGGTATACAGGTGGATTGACATGCGGATTGACATACATTTTGGCAGGGAAAACTGTGGTAAACAATTCAGGACTGAACCATTAGGGAAGCAAAATGGGGTACATAGAATGAACCACTACAAACTTATAACAAGGAATATCAAAACATACTACAGAAGAACAAACTGTAAAATAACAGACTACCACAGGTCTTGTATTTAGCATAGTTATACCTTCACTGCAATAAATTGCTGATGAATAAAAATACAAAGTTCAATTGCTATGTACAAATAAGCCAAAAACTATGGCTGGATTTTTGCAATGAACACATTCATGCATATTTACATTTCTAAGGTACTACCTTATATTCCTGCCTTTTTACTGTGTAGGAGTTTCCTCTACTGGCTGAGCTACTGTTCTTGATTTCCATTTCACCTTGCTAATTCAAAAGATTTTAGAATCCAAGTCTGAAATTTTTTCTTGCAGTTCCTCTGAAACTCTACAACAATTACATTGAATTCTTTTGAAACTGAGGAGCCTTCATAAAAACAAACATGCATCCCACCAGGATAGACTAAAAATGCTTAGAACTAATACAGTGGTGACAGACAGTCCCAAGCCAAAGCTGATTGATCAAAATAAAATTCAATAAGTAATTGAATATAGAGGTAATTGAAATACCAGGAGCAATTTAAGAAGCAGGATTCAGTGTATTGACTTAATTTTGCAGTCCTTAAAATGGTCAAGTTACAAGACTTACATCGTATAATACATTATAGAGATAGTGTTTTCTTCAAGCTGCTCCAAAAGCTATTCTCATTAGTCTTCTTTATCCTAGCATCCTACACAGCTGTGCACTGGGTGAAAGGAACTCAAATGAAGATATTAGTTTGTGAAGACTGATTCATCTCTATTCTTCTTTCAAGGTCCACTGATGAAATTCCAGGATTTCCTTACTTAGTAAAATTGGTTATTTGATCTTTATCCACACTGGGCACAATATTCTTACAGATGACTAACAGAAATTCCTGAATCCTCTCCAAGAAGTGTATACCCTTTTTTGTCTTGACTTTGAGGAAGCTGAGCAAATCCATCATGCTGTTTTTACCTGAGAGTGAAGAAATCTTTCTTGACCCCTTAGCAAAGGCAGTTGGACTGACTCCTAAGTCCTTCAAAATCTATACTCCATCTATGAAAGGCAATGCATTACTAAGGGGAAAAATGGGAGAAGACCAGTTTAAATATTAGAGAGAAAACAATAAATTGAACTGTCATGTCCTTCTCACTAGTAAACTGGAGACAGAAATTTTGAAAGGAAGGTGTATCCCTCCCCTTTTTCAAGCTCTTGTGATCAGTAGAATGCTCAAATATTCTTATCATGAAACCAAATCAAGACATGAACATAGAAACACTACAGGATATAGAATAAAATAGTGTCCTGGTTCAGGGAAATTTTGGGAGAAAATAGTATACCCCATTTAAAGTGGAATAGGTATAATATTTTAGAGGACAAAAAATAGATACTATTATGTTACTGTTTTATCCCTATGCTTGGACTTCAGGAATTCCTTTTTCACTGGAGAGTACTGAGGGTGGCCCATAGGGTCAAGATTTCACTGAGCTGTAAATTTTAATGCCATAATTTCATTAGAGGACTCAAAAAAAAAAGTGGGAGTATGAATGATTTGAACACAAAAGAGAAAAGAGAGAGAAAGGCCATCTTCTGACACAGTTCTTAATAAATAAGAGGCTATAGAGTTTATTTTGTAATCTGACCTATTTCCTTCAAAGGACGTCTGTGAGCCTATTGAAAATGTATCAATGTACTGTTTTATTTATGTACATTTATTGAAATGTAAAAGTCTATGGCACAAATTCTACTTTATAATGCACCACTAGTCATACTTTTCAGACAGAGAACCTATAGGATAGAAACACCAGTTCATACCATCTCTTGCATCTCTAGGTCAAGATATCACCTTAGTATAACATGAGTATGCATTGACTTGTGTCTTTCTCTTGCATCACTCTTGTAGTGAAGTTCGGGACTGAAATTTCTACAGTAAATATAGTGTGCTGTCTGGTTACAGATTATTCTGTACAAATAATCAGCTAGAACAAGGGGATCATCGTGCAATAATTTCCCAGCTTGGGGGACATCAGTTTAAATCTGCTTCATTATTGTTTCAAAATAAAGGAATTAAAGTTCAACTAAAATATTCCTTTCTTTCTTGAAAGACAGCTAGGTCAGGGCATACTGTTAGAAATACTCAGACTGAATTTCAGAAGTGAAATAAAACATGAACTTAAAAGAGTTTCTTGCTGGCTGGGGTTAAATTATTATTTTATACTGCTTCACTTTTATAAGCATAATTTTACAATAGAAGAGTTTTACCTATTCCATTCAAATCAAACAGTAGTACCTTATATATAACACATTCTGACATGATGATGACAATATGCTCCAAATCTGCAACTTTCCCATCTTCTAACAAATACATTTTTGTTTCATTATTAATATTTATTATCAATCTCTTTTGTAGTGCCTAGAACCCAACTGAAGTTGAAGTCCCATTGTGCTGGTTTAAGGCAAACATGTAATAGCAATGGCACTTTACAGAACAGTCAGTATATGATCTAAAATTATAAATACAAATAATTTATTACAAAAAATGACATAAGCTTTATTCCTACATTACACAAGGGGAGCACACAATACAAGAGAGAAATGGAATGTGAGAAGAGTTCTGAAGTCAGAAAGAAAACATGCACATCCTACCTATTGAACCAAAGTCTCTAGGCAAGAATTGAACACTGACAAAACAGCTGACAGAAATCACCAGGGTCTTTTGCACAGTTTAGAACAAAAACAGTAGAAGCCAACACAGGAGCTCATGTTGGATTTTTCTGGACACAGTCCATTAAACCTGTTTCTTTCTTAAATATAATCTTTTATGATAAAGGGCTTTTAGCTACCTACCCAGATATTTGTTCTGTTTGGATATCACAAGTTATGAACACCAGTAAGCTCTGGCTACAGCTGGAATACTCTAAAATATACAAACATACTTCAAAAGATTCCATACAATAAAGTCAGGAGACACTGTGGCTCTCTCCTGGCCCATCATATGTGTACACAGCTAAAAACTACCAAACTCTCTGAGGATCACCTGATCCAGCATTGCTGGAGCTGTGCCAAGGGTATTGTGTGCATTGTGGTCTGGTGAACCCGAGGCAGGAATGGCAGTGGGCATACTTTTAGATGAGTTTTGTGGTTCCTAACAGACGATTGAAACATACTGAAGAAAGCCCTGGGAGCTGTAATATGAAAACCTGCTGTAATCTGGAAAACTGTTAATGTCCTTTTTTTTTTTTCTTTTTTTAATGGTTATGTGATTCACATTGAAGAGAAATGAATGTGGATCAGGTGATGGGTAAAATCGGATGTCAAATTAGGTGAGATAAGAGAGTTAGCAATGATTAAAAGCTAAAAGCAGAAAATATTGCAGATCTTTCTTAATATTATTCAACCATCTGCAATGTAGTCAAATAATGAACACATTCCATTAGTGAACAAATGTATTAATCAATTAGTGAGGGAAAAGCAAGAATCAAATAAACAACTCACAAATATTACTTATCCATATCAAAAGCAGAAAAAAATTCTTATGTTGAGAAAACATATTGCTACTGGGTACATTTTTATAAAACAATAGAGTACACAGTGCAGATAATAAGAGAACTGTCCTCTGGAAAAGGCCTTCACTCAACAAATATAAGAACATGACATCTTTATTGTCTAAGTAAACTAAGGCAAATGCTCACAAAAAAATGAAATAAAAGATATTTACAAGAAACTAAACAGAGGACAGAGTAAGTAACCTACAACAGATGTTGCTTTGAACAAATGTATTTTATGAGAGCCTTCCCACTAGATTAATTAATCTGAGAGAATCAGTGGTGTTGTACTGGTGATGTTAACTGCAGCAAGCAGATAAAAAATTGAAGGCCATTTTTATCTCTTGTTAGCAGCAGAATCTGTCTCCTTGTCAGATTTTGTTTACCTCTGTATTGACATCTCCAGCAATGCTTTCGTATCCATCAGTGTCACAGGAACCTACTCTGACCCATTGCAGTCATTATCCTTATAACTCACTTTATTTTATCCCTACAACTCACTCACTTTATTAATTTTTTATTTGACACATTTCAGCCTTTTTTAAAGTAGATTTTTAAAATGATCCTATACTGGAGCACATTTTGATTAAAAGTACAAAGGGAGAAATCTGCTATAGAAACATGCATTTACATACAGTTTACAAACCTTTAATCAACAGAACTCTCTAGCAGATATTTAAATGTACAAATGTGTGTCATAAAAATACAGATGTGTTTAAGTTTCTTACACTCACCTTTTGAAAATAACTTTCACTATTTTTTTTCCATCCATATGGATGGATTCAAACATATATTTGTTCATTATTCAGAATTAAGGTCATAGAATTGATACTCCTTTAAGTGTAATTGTAAGTCATCCATGAATTTTCAGTTATTTGTAATGTAAATGCAGTTTTCTCTGTCTTCAGTTACTAAAGAAAAAAACCCCAAACATATTCTTTGCAAATCCTTAAATGAAAGAGAGCCCTGTTAGAAGTGAAAATATTTTCTCTCAAACTAATTTTTTACTTTCTTAAAAAACAATAAATAAAGCTAAATTTTTAAAAGTGTAAACTGACAAGAAAATAATGAAGTTTTTTTAATTTAATTTAATTTAATTTAATTTAATTTAATTTAATTTTATTTTATTTTATTTTATTTTATTTTATTTTATTTTATTTTATTTTATTTATTTTACTGCAGGAAAGAAAGTAACCTTGTAAATGTAATTTAGAACATACTCTTATCAAGGACCTACTACATCTAGTCCTTCATTCTACTGCTAAGAAACAATAATCTAAGCTCTGAGGAAAAACTGAACATCAAAGAAAAAGGCCTCCAAACTGCTTAATCACAAAGATTCTTAAAATTCCATCGGATGCTTGTTCCAGATTGTGGTACCGTTTTGCAGCTATATACATTGTTAATCTAAATTCGCCTTGGTTCTTATACTTAGTTTCTTACATAAGACATAGACATGACAACTCTAATATCCCTCGTTTAACCTTCACCTTTATATATTAAACCAGTACAATTCTTCCAGCTTCTCTCCATTTTATGTTTATCCAGCTTATAAACAGCAGTTTACAGCAGGTAGCACTCGGCTTAAGCTGCACCAATGTTAAATAGAAAAGCTCAGCTGCTTTCTGTGTTTCAGTGAGACTCATGCTAATAATTAGAAATACCATTTTCTTTCACAGCTAGCTCAATGCCCACTATATGTCAATCACATTCCTGTAGGGCTGCTCTCAAGTCAATTATTTGCCAGTTATTTGCCAATTGTAAACTGGGTTTTACTTTTTTTTACCTTTTTTTTTTTTTTTTTTTTAATAAGTGTAGTGCATTATCCGTTTAAGTTTATCTCATGGATAGCAGCTTACTTCTCCAATTTCTCAAGCTCATGCTGGAGTCTAATCCTGGCTATCACTTGACTAGCATGTCTTTTGATTTTGATGTCATGTACAATTTCCTGGTACTCACCTAATATTAGTTTATCCATTTCCTTAATTAAAATATTGACTAAATCTGCATGACAAGTACATGCCATGCAGAACATGAGCACTACTTGAGGTTGGAAAGCACCTCTGGAGGTCATCTGATCTGACTCTCCTGCTTGAGTAGAATCCCCTAGAGCAGGCTGATTAGACTGATAATGGTATCAGTCATGATCTTGTGAGGCAAGGCAGCCTGGGACTGATAATTCAGTTGCTGTTTTGGTGTGGCCCTCCCATTTGGGCATGGAAACATTGCTCTGTCTTACAGCACTGTGGTAAGCTGAGGGCAAAAGCCCAAACTCTTCATCAAAACCAGAAGGTTTAAGAAAGATATCTTTGTACCAGATGGGTTGTCTGTGACACCAAATTCCTTTGGAATAAAATTGCATATTTATACTGACCTCTAAAGTGCCTGGTGTGCTTTGTGTGGCATATACATATCACTAAGATCACACTGTTCTAATGCATCCTATCCTAAAGCTAAGTGCTGAATCTTAAATTGAACGGCTTGTAGATGACGTCTAGACGTAGCCTAATGCAAATTTGCCAATAAGCTGAAATGTTTCTGAATAGACTGGCATGGAATCTAAATGTGTATTAAATTTGCTTTGATAATCACAATGTAAGCATACTAGCTTCCCTTGAATTTCTTTCAAATTCAGAATTGCTCTCTCCAAATTCAATGGCAACATTAAAGTATTTAAACCAGATGAGTTTTTCAGGCCTTTAGTGAATGATTTAAAAATTGAGTAAGTGAAATATTGTTTTGTCACAAGTCACCAATAAAAAAATAGCATAGCAATATTCTGCAAAAAAATCTGTCCTGAAGCAATCTAAACTGGCTGCTGCTAAGCCTCAGGCTGCAGCTGATAGTGTGTGCATATATGTATTTGTGTGTTCACAGGCTTTCCCCCAAGGGGAAAAAAAAGAATTCATCCTGCAGTTCTGCCTAAGCATTAATTTGAGTAACTGTGATATATTTTTTGGCAGAAAAATGTGAAATGAAAAAGGACAGATTGTTTACTAAAAGAAGGCAAACAGAAACAAGATACATTTATACTGGGCTGAAAATGACAGAGTTTTGTTGATATACAAGCTCCTTGCTTTGTAAAAGTTCAAGGTAGCACACAGTATCATATCTTAATGAAGTGAACTGTGCAAATAAACAGCCAGTTCAGTGGTAACCACAGGGCATGATCTGGAAAGGTTAGACTTGACTTGAGGGTACTGTCTGATTAATAGGGAAACAGATATCTTTCTCTACAGAAGGTCTAAATAACTTTTCCTCCCAAATTGACCATTTGTCCCACATGCACAAATGTGTTTTGTGGATTTACTTTTTTTTAAAACAGAAGTAAATCCTTCAAGTGCATTACGGATATTTTCCTGGACCCTGTGCAATTGTATAAGGGCTGAGAGTCAAGGTGGCAGTAATGATGCAGCGTGGTTCTTCACAGGGGAAAACAACATCTGCTGGATGCTGGGCTTTTCAAACTATTTTAATTTGTCTAATAGACTACCAGTCCTACTCAGCATGACCTATCTTTTTTTTCTTTGATAAATGTCAACTCTATTTTGCCCATTTAAATGTAGGCAAAAAGCTGTATCACCCAAGTTCTGTGCTAATCTAGTTTAGATAGACAACATGATTTTGACAGCTTTATTCAATAGGTTTTGTTCTCCATGGTCCATCTCTGGGCTGTGACAGTCAGTCCCACATGATGCTGTAAATTACCTATTCATTCTTTGATACCACAGTTGCACTCCTTTGGCAGAAATGCCATGTGAGCCAAAGTCTCCAGTTTCACAAACATTCCCTTAGAATTAGTTAAGGCTGCCTTTGCATATGAGTTCATACAACACGTAGCAGAATATCTTTATTCTATTCATAGGAATAATACCCTTAAATACTTGAGAAATCTTTTTACCATATCTAATGCATGACATGAAGACCTATCCAATATGGATATTCATAAGTTAGCAGCGAAATTGTTGCCAGAAACTGTCAGCAGAATCCATTACTACCTGAAAATTTCAGAATAATTTGGCTTGGGAAGAATGTCTGGAAAGGATCTGTGCCAAGCTCCAGACCAGAGCAGGTACAATCTTAATCTTCTTTTTTACTGCTTCCTCACACTTTAAAGGCTGTGTATACCCACATGCACATGTGTATATGCAAAGAAGATTCTGGCTAAAGTATCACATACGGAAATAATCTTAATTTGAATTTTCCTGATAGTCTAGTGCGCCAAGTAGAACTGACTGTTTAGACTGAACTTAATCCTTTGGTGTGATCATTCTAGACATGGCCTAAGGTGAAATAATGAGGTCAGCTGAAAGATTCTGTTGTCTTTAACAGAGGCAACTCTGTTCCTAAATGGGACATTTTTACACATGTATATAGCTACAAGAAATATCTAAGATTTAAAAATACAATATGAAAAAAAGTTGAGAAAGAGACAAGGACCACAAATAAATGTGCTTATAGTTCAGAAGCTCGGGCAATGTGCTGCATCAAATAACTCAGTTTTCTGTATTTATTGAGAAAATTATGGGGAACTGAAAAATAAAAGACATGCATAATCTAGTTACAGCTGGCTTAGTCTGCAATGTCAATGATAAAAAGTGTGAAAACTGAGGCAGATTGGCAAGAAATTAGAAACATTCATGACTGCAGATACCCACTACTGTCTTTGAAAGAAATATTAGTATTTTTGCAGTGGGAAAGATATTTTTCAGTCATGCATAAAGAGGTCATTGGATCCAGGAAGAATGCAACAAGGGTCATGCAGAAAATGTGGAAACCAAATTAATTTGTTTCTCCTCGGGCAAATTGCAGTTCAGGCTGACCAGCTAATTACCCTAACCTTGATCCAAGTGGCAGTCTGAGTTCTCAATAACTTACAGGTGATTCACTATTTTCTGTTACTTGAGCTGTTTCCCCTCCTGAAACTGAGGCAATCCATTTGGATCAAATTATGCATGACAATTTTGGGATGTAAGTTAAGAAATGAATAGGAGCCAAGCTAAACCCATTTCTTTCTACCAGCACTGACTGAGGTTTCACAGGTGAAAGAGTTTATTTTCCCTCTATTTTTTTCTTCCTTCCAAGATTATCCTTTGCGTTTTTGTTTACACAGTTGCTAAGAATTGAGAGAAGCTGAGGCCTCAGATGTTTATTAGAGTGAAGTGATGACATACAACATCCGCACAAATGGTGAGATATGAGATGTGATTCTGGATGCCAAGCAGGTAGTAATTGGCAGCCTGGGTAAATCAGCAAGTATGAAAAAAGCAGATCTGAGCATTCTCCCAGAATGCAAACAGACCCTGAAATGGCAAATGTTCACTTAAGTATTTTTAAAGTAGTTACAGGTGAGTAGCCTGCTTAGTTTCTCCCTACAACATTAATAAGATTTACAAAATGAGGGAACTTCACCTGAGAAAAGAATATTAGTGAGAAACCAAGTTGGTCTAGTTAGAACATGTAGGAAATTTGGAAGACCCCTATCAAAAAAAACTATAGACATATTTGTTTTTGGAAGGACTTAGTAATACTTTCAATTTAATGAATTGTATATATATATAAAATATCTATTTTATATATAAATAAATATAACTAAATTAATTAAGTTATACATAATCTATTTTTTATATATATGGTAAACTTTGGCATTGAAATAGCATCAGCAGTGTTTTGACAAATAAATATTTAGAAATAATTTATTTTCTGCTGATTTATCTAAAAAAGAATTAATGAAATAGATATAAACAGGGAGATTCCAAAATCATTTTGTGGAAAATCAGATGACATTTTTGTCTGTATTTTTACAGCAGAATATTTAATCCTAACTTTAAAATCTGCCATCTTATCATTAGATGTTGGCAACACTGAACTAAATGCACAGTTGAAAAACTCTTTTAGACAAATTTTGGTTTCTTACTATTTCTTGATAGATGATTTTGTCAACATCTAAGAAATTATTAAATTTATTTCATTTTTGTGGTACATAGGTGATGGTCATTTTATAACCATACATTAGGTAAATGAAAACATGATAAAAAAAGAAATACTGTGTTGTCCAGACATCTGCCTATGAATATTTTAGATTGCAAATAAATATGAAAACAGGATATTTTCAGCCTGGAAGCAAAAGATACCAAGAATGAGAGTATTTCTTAAAGGAGAAAAAAACCCACTGCTAATTAGCATTGTTTGGGTCTGAGTAGTCTTTGCACTGGCTTACAGCAGAAGTTTACAGGTAGGTTCTATCTAACCTCATATACACGTGTTTGCTGGTAAGCATGGCAGCGACTCCTATTTGGTTTCTATGAGAAATCACTGCAACATTTTTATTCCTTCATTATGCTCATGAATTTGCACCTTCAGGTCTACTGAAGGGACATAATTTGAATAAATTTGCTTTAAAAGTGTAGTTAAGGCAGAGATTCACATTTTTCCAAGGAAAATTCATAGTTGCAGTACAGCTGGGATTCCAGCAGAGAGACCTACTCCAAGGCACTGTCTCTCAAACTGAGCAGATGTCAAGAAAAACCTCCTAAATTATCTTTCTAAAATAGTGTGATGGTCACTTCAGCCCTTGGTTATGGACCTACATAAGCAGGAAGGGAATTTTTTATTTTAATAATATGTCTCTGTGTGTTAAATTTTATGCTGTGTATCTTATTTAATTTACTACCCAGAAAAAAAAAAAAATAACCTCACAATTTGCTGAAATTTTTGTTAGTAAACAAATCCAAACTGCTAAAACAGGGTGATAATACTTATTTTCTTTTTAATTGTGAAATAGCTAAGGTAAAGGATCTTTACACTGCCCTCTCAAAATGTCTAAAATCTTGTAAATTTTAGCTTTTGAAAATCATCCTCCAGCTTCTTCTTAGGAAGCTTGAGGGTCTTCTGTGTTTTCATTATACTCCTCAAGCCACTTAAATGATTTAACAGAGTAAATGCTACTTGAATGTTAAACTACTGTAGAGACTGCAACATTTAAGCATTTAATCTTGTGGATTTAAGATTCAGGGAGGCATGGGGATAAATTATAAATCTTTTGTTTTGCTGTCTGTAATATATACTGATCATCACTGGTTGTCAGCTATTTTGCATAATTAGAAATCTAGACAAAGTATAAATAAGTATTTGTCAATTAAAAATAAAAACGTTCCAGGTAATAAAATGTTTAGCTTTGGGCCAGATTCTCAGTTTGTGGAGGTCATCATAACACTGAAATCAATTGAATTATATTGATTTACCTAATCTAAGAAGCTACCCTTCATGGAAAGTTTTATCTTACCATTAGAATAAGCAAATCAATACAACCAAGCTAAAATCAGATCTACCTGAAAGTCAAGGCAAATGCAAATTTAAGCTACAGAGACTTACAAAGCAAACAAGCATTACCCTCTTTGAAACAGCTTTTATTTTTTTTTTTTTTTTTTTTTTTTTGGATTCTAGATGGAAGAGTTCTTTTCCAATTTCATACTGATCAAAAAGCAGAATTTATGGAAATACAACAAGACAGTCTCAGGTAATGTGTAAAATACCACTACTGGTTCTATATCATCAAAGAAGTGAGTGATTCTTTGTAGAAAAGCACAAAATGTTTTCCCTTTAAAGTTTTGGGTCTTACCCCAAAATCAAGAACTCCCAATTCTCCTTTGTGGAAAAATAAATACAGAAATTTTAAAAATATGTAAGAGTTACAGCCTCAGGTAGAAGAAGATGATCCTGAGGACTCTGATCCTGCAAACAGAATCTACCCTCACTAACCAAAATACTTTGGGCTTCTACTCAGTGTAAAGAAATTTAGGCGGTTCATAATAGGTTCATTAGGCGGTTCAAAATTATCTAACAATTTATTCAGTGGGAAGCTACCTAAAGCAGCCTACAGAAAAATTCAGAAGAGCAGTAGTTGTGCTAAACTATGAGCTCTGTGCTACTGCAATGTACTTCTGTTCACCAGGCCTTCTTGGTGTATAACATCTAAATGGAAAATGAGTCACTGCTTTTTATAGGAGGTAGCTGGAGGAGGGTATGTTACTGTGACCCTGTCATTTCATACTGGAGCATCAGAGACCTCCTGTAGGACATGGAAGTCTGGGGCACCAAACCCCACATCTCACCCTCCCACATGAGTGTCCTAATCAGCAGGCTGAAGACACTTGTTGGGGAGGAGCACTCTCACTTCCAGCCACTTGTTATAAAGCTTTTGTTTCGTGTCAGAGGCAGAAGATTCACCACGCCCGTGAGAGCTTACCCCCATCTTGCCTCCCCCACACCTCATTTCCTCTGAGAGGGGTGTGAATGTATTTTACAGTTTATTATTTCAAATCTACAACTACAATCAGAGCTCAAGCCAGTGAGTTTGACCCAGTGGATCCAGAGCCCTTTAGAAGAATGGTGGATGACATTTCAAAACAGCTTTACCTCATGGTAATGATGATCAGAAGATCACAAATACAAAAGTCATACTTAAACCCAGGTCTTTCAAATTGCCATATAACCTTTGAAATGCCAGGTACATGGGGAGAAGACAGAAATATGTTCTCTTCTATTCCTCTTCTATATAACAAATTTGCATACAGAAACTTAGCCAAATAAGTGACACAATTTCTGTCTTATAAGTCCCAATATGTTTTATGCATATTTAGTATGATCAATCCTTCCTAGTCAGATCTCAAAATAAAGTTTTACAATTTCCCTGGAGTTAGAATAAGATTTAACTCCTGTCCATCCAAATCTGTGAGCTTGAAATGTGGTGTGAAAGCTTGGAAGTAGTTTTGAGAATTGGAGGTTTTTGGGTCCAACCTCTAACCCTGCCAATGACTGTAAGTGCCAAAAACCACTGTCCAAAGGACTTGTTCTTCTCATATTTTATGGGATGAAATGAGAAAGATATGTCAGACCCATGTGTAAATAAAAGTCTATAGTTGTCTTTCTGGAGTTTCCAGTTTTAATAAACTGAGAAAAATGAGATTATCCCATTCTGTTGGCTGTCTTGTTACTAAGCAATGCTGCAATATCATTCCCTTATTTTATTAATTTTTATTCAAGCAATTTCTGATATCAACTGCATCAAGTTAAAGCCAATTAAGATCACTGCAAAAATTTCCTCACTAGCATTTTTCTGATCAGAATACTGTAAAGAGCTTCTTCATGCATAAAAGAACAGGCATATAAAAGAAAGCGATAGGCTATAGCTTTGTGCTCCTTGCACTCACCATTCTCATCAAAGAATTTCTCATGAAAATCAGTTTCTAAGAAATTGTCAAAACAGAGCTGGAACTGATCATTTCAAAGGAATACACAGCTTGTTTACTGAAGAGTCTCTGATTGAGACCTGCTAACAGTGCTTTATGTAGACATGCAAACAGCCTTGACTTTAATTTCACTCTGGAGGCACAGGCAGTCTTAAAACCTTGGCAAACAAGCTGAGAAGTCAAATCAAAAAGGTTCACATCAAATCAATACTGAAAATGTGATAGAAATCAGTGTGTGCTATATCATTTCAGAAATAGATCCTTCCCTGATCTCAGGTGCATATTGATCTTTTATAATGGGGTATTATATTCTTTAATTACTTCGCAGCATTCAAACCTATAATGTTATCTATTTAAAACAGCACTTTCTAACTTATTCAGCCTTAAACTTTATCTCTGTGGATTTATCTCTGTGGATTAAAATTGTGCATGGGACAAACCAAATATTTTTATGCAAAGCTTACAGAGTAATATTTTAATTTTTTATGTTTATTTTTTCTTTTTATTTTATAATAAACTAAAAACTTCATGTATTTGTAATGAAAACACTAGAGATTAATTTAGGGCTGTATTTTAGAGACTTGCCCTTTAAATTTTCTTCTGTGCACTACATTTTCCATCAAGGCATCTGGGACACCTTTGTGGCCTGGTAAGTTAAAAAGTGTTCAAATTTACAAAGCTGAGAATGCCACACAGCAATTTATCTACCTCTTGATAATTGTTAAACTACCAGTGGGATCATGTCCTTGATTAACACCATTTTCTCATATTTCATGAGACTCAGACCTTTACATTTTCTTTCTTTCTACTTCTTTAGGTTTTTTATTTATTTTTTTGCTACCTGTGGGAGGATGGATCTTAAGAGAGTAGAGATAGTGCTGAAGGCATTCTCGCCCCTGAGAAGCTGCTCCTGTACTACTTACCAGAGTAGGAACAGCCTTGCCATTAATAGGTCACAGCTGTGTCCAGTAAAGATGGGTGTTATAAGAGAGGGGATTAGCTGGTTGAGAGGAGAGTTGGAGTCAGTTGGCTGTGCTGCTGTGAGGTGTAAGGGTCAGGCAGTTGTGCTAGGGACAGGAACAAGTCAGCTGGCCCTGTGGAAAGCAGAGGAATGGAGCCAGTGCTGTGAGAACTCACAGAGCGAATATGAAAATCTTACAGTCAGATGATAAACTGATGCTGACAGTTCCCATTCACTGTTGACTGGTGCCAAACACTGATGCCAACAGCTACTCATCTGATAGAAGGGTAATCAGGACCTCAAAATACATGTTTGTGGAGTGGCTGCACCCTTTCAGACATTTCCGAACTCTTTTTTTTTTTTTTTATTTTTCTCTTTTTTTATCAGTCAATGACTTACCAGGCAGTCCTGCTCCAAACTGTATTAGAGAAACTGCACTTTGGACTCTGCAAAGACCAGGTGAAAGTTAAAGGCCATAAAAAAAAAAAAAAAAAAAAAGTAATAAGCAGAATTAGAAAATTGAGATGGAATAAGGTGCAAAAACTGTCCACAGACACAAGAACCTTGTGAAACAAAGAACTCATGTCTAAAAATATCTCAGTTCCTGCAATGAAATAATGGCCTTTGCAGTAAAATGTGCATCTATGCAATGTGCTGGGTGGCAGACAATGAGCATCAGCCATTCATTGCATCTAAGAATTCAGATTATGATTTTGGGGTGTAGCAGAAGGAGGAAAAATATCAAATCTGCATTCTCAAGAAAAAACAAATCTGTCAATGTAATGTGTAATTAAGACCAACTAACTGGGTGCAGAGATACGTCTGTCTCCAAGGCAGAAGTTACGTTAATGCTATTTAATATGAAATAGCTAAAATGTCTTCTCAGCAGCTCCTGTGATATTTGCACATTTGCTTGACAAAGATGTATTTAAACACATCAACAGGAAATTCTTGTATTACATACACAGAAGCAATATTTTCATGGTTATATTTAGACTTAACTATACTGACAATCCAGATTGTGTTACTGCTGTATTCTTCTGGCAAATACCAAGGTAATACCATTCAAATTACTGTCTAAAACTCAATCTTTTGCATAAAAAGAATGGGACAAAACCTGCTACTGGACCTGGCAGTGAGGTTCTAGCCAACAGATTTCGATGACTGTATCTCTACTATTATATTAAATATATTCAGTAGTACAGCAATTCTTTATGATTTGATGTGAGAAAGATGTTGGAATGAAATTAAACAATCAACCATATTTTAAAAAAATAGCTGATCAAGATGCTTTTGTACCCTGTAAAGCACACATGATTCCACTTGTGCCTTGCTCCTTAAAAGTTGCACTGTAATTTTATGCCACTAAAGTTAGATATACGAGAACATCAAAAACTATCATAGACTTTGGTGAAAGTCACTACTCTAAGCACCAGTGTCCCAAAAAATGTATCCAGTCCAAAACTCTGATAGGACTTTTCTTAATATTAGACATGAGATATTAGATTGATATTAGACACAAGATATCAGACTGAAAGGAAGTCAGGTTTAGAACATGACTTTTAGCATATCCAGGAACCTGGGGATGAGCTAAAGGCAATGCTCATTTCTTTGTTCTTTCTGGTAAGCAAGTTGTTAGCTAAAGAAAAAAAATCAAGCACCTCAGGATGATATCACTGTGAGTCACTGTGTTAGTGTCTAGGTAACCCAGACACAGCAATTTTGATAAGCTGAGGTGTAGATAAAGTGAGTCTACAAATAAAATGGATAAAGCAATGGATAAAATGGAAAAAGCAATATAACTAAAAAAATAGAGATATAGAAATGAACTCTCCCTTAATAAGATAAATTACTGTAAAGGATTTTTTGGTCTTTTTAAAAAGTGAGAAAATGGTTGTCAGTGATCTCCCTGTATGTAGAAAACAAACTTCAGCTGTGGGCCAGGTAATGGGGAGTTGCTCACCAGATCTCCACCACTTCCCTTGTTCCTGCACTCACTTTTCTAGTTGTGGTGTTCCCAATGTTCCAGGGAGGTATCTCAGCACAACTTAGTCCAGGAATTTTAATACAGCCTGAGCTCCACAGGACTTAATGTACTCAGGATTTATAATCTCTTCTATTTCAGCCATATCTCTACTGCTTTCTTTATTATACTTTTTTTTTCAAAGTCCAATTTCACACACAGCTGAAAAAACTAAACCTAGTTTTACAATAATCTTTACTTCTTTGATCGTGATTTGTAAGGAAAAGGGATTGGACTTTATCTTTTATAACAGTGGAATAATTCTACATTGGATTAATTTTTATCTGTGGAAGAAGGGAAATTAAGAAATAAATGAGGAGAAATGTGTGTAAGAAATGTACCATGTATCAAATTAATTCTGATTTTTCACATATCTTCTTCTGTTGACTGACTTTGTTTTATTTACAGGAAATCAACTTGATGTTTTTGAAGCGTTGATGTACGTAAAGCTGCAGGTGGATTATGGAACTAGAACTCCAAAAGGCTCTTAGAACTGCTGTCAGTAAAGACACAGGCACTTTGATCTGGAGTGGATTCATGCATTAAGTTTTCCTGGGAAATTCTCTGAACTTTCTGAGTGGTACTTCAGCATCAACAGAACTGAGCTTGAATCTACTTGGCTAAAATGCTTCCAAGAATCTAACTCACTCCAAAACCACAAATATTCTCAAATGAATCTTTTTCTGTCTTACTTGAAATCCTTTAAGCTAATATACTTATAAACATATCATGTGTTTTTCAAAAAATGATTCTGCATTTAGGCAAAAGGGAGAGCTTGTTACTAGATTATCTTTCTTTGGAGTCATGTCTTGAATTCCTGGTTGTCTTTCACTTTGCTTTCCCCACATTGGTCAGTATAACTGAGGCCATAAGCACAACATTCATCCAATGAATCAAAGTTATCTAGATTAAAAAAAAAAAGTAATTAAGAAATGTTTAGAAAATTATTGAAATTAACTGCAATTTTGTTGATTGAATGTAAGTGAGAAATGATTACAGGTTAGTTTTTAGTACCAAGTCGGAGCGGGCAGCTACACATTGCAATCAACTGGAAAGAGCAAGTTCCTCACGTGGCATTAAGCAACATCCTGCTGAGTGTACTATCTATCATTACCCTCCTTCTGAGTCACTGAACACTCCTGGGAAGTACCTGAGTTTTGGAGGCACCTGTGTACTCCATAGCAAGGAAGTCGCACTTAAACAGTGTCTTTGTTCTTCTAGGTTCAGATTCAGAAAGGTGTTCAAGTGCCAAACTCTGGTTTTACTGGAAGTTAGATCCTTACAGATAGAGGTATAAATAAGTACACGACACATGATCCCTGCAAAAACAGTGGGGTCTACATGAGTGAGGGAATATTTCCGCAGTCAGATGGTTATGATTTACTGCCATAAGGAGGGAATATCTTGTTCTACCTGGAAATCTGCTTGTTACTGTCGTGTAAAATTCTAGTTGTATGATATGAAGATAAGCAGAATTAAAACAATTAGATGCAGACAACTGGTCAATTAGAGAAATTATTATTGCAGCTAAACCAAGTTAAACAAAGCTACTAGCACTATGACCTGTTGCTAGCAATGGAAACACCACATCACAGGGCTGCAAAGTTGCTCAAACAGTTCAAGATTTGCCAAAGAGTTCAACACTGGCAGCTTTAGGGGAAGGTGTGAAAAAACTGAGCTAGGAAATTGTGAGATAATTATATTGCCTTTCCTGCAAAGGTATTATAATTTGCTTAAGTAACACTCATGCTCCTTCTAAGACATGGCAACCTTTGATGTTAATATTAGGACCTGTCACATTTTACCCATACCTCCCTTCCCGAAGTTCTAGGTGACTGTAACTCTTGATAGCACCTAACATTTAAAAGTAATTATGGTTTGATCAGTCTTACTCAGTAAATTGACTGTGATCTGCTCTTGTATTAATTAGCTCCTATGCTCTTCTTGTATGCTCCAATATTCAATTTTGAAAGTGCACCAAAATAAGCAAAGCACAAGCTACAAGGATACTAACATACAAGGAAGTAAACTTACCTCCTTGCTAACATATATCGATAAAAAGAAAGTCAAACCTAATCACTGAAATTGGTATAAAACACAATTCAGATATTAATGTATCAAATTCCTGGAGAAAAAATATTTTAAAAAGTACTTTTTGTAGATAAGTTATAGATTTTATAAAATATATATTTTAGTTTATTTTCACCAGAAAACTTACACAGTTCTTAGTTATTGTTTTCTCTCTTGACATTTTCCTGGTATTTCTATATTGGTCTTAATACTGAGTCTATAATATATGTATAATTTTGTGATAAGATAGCTGAGAATATTGCCATTTTTAATTCTACAAGAGGAAATATGAATGTGCAAATGAAGATATTGATAAAATGTGATAAAAAGAAAGATATGACATAGCATAGTCTTTTGTGAAGCTAATAACAATGTAGTTTTACTTCCAGATAGATGGGTATAAAACACTAAATAGAGTTTATGAGTACAGCTGATTAGCAATATTCAGACTTTACAACATTGACAATTTTAATTAAAACATTTATGTACAATTATAGGATTAATACAAATATATTTACTAGTTATTTTTATTGCCTTGCCTTCTTATTATTCTCTTTTTATTGCCTTCTCCACAATTTGTGTGGGAACAGGATAAGAAATGAAGTTACTTCTTAGATAAAATCATAAGTTTTTATTTTGTTAAGATGTATCAGCAAGTGAAGCTCATTTAGGGCTCACTGCAGTTATTGTACTGATTCAGTAACTTCTGTGTCATGCATGCAAAATCTAAAATATAAGTTTTCCTAATGAAGGCACCAAATGTCTGCCTTAGTGTATGTAAATCATGTTCAAGAGATAATCCATCTTTTATTCTCACTGCTTACATTTGAACCAATACTCAGGCAGAAACATAAGAAAGCTTCATTTGTTCTGGTGAGCACCTTCTGGTTAGGTTTTTTCTTCAGCAAAACATTTCTACACCAGGTTTTCATTTATGTCACAAATATAAATTCCATAACACTGTGATTTGGGACAGGTATTATTCTATTTCTAATTTGTTTGTATATGTATTTTGAAGTGCTAAATAGGTATTTTGGTCCAGAGCAACTTCAGGTTTATTTATCATGCCCATGAATTAGTGAGTAATTTATATAGAACTACAATAGCTATTTCATTGAATTAACTCAGCTCTAGCCTCAAAATGAAGTTTGAAACAGAATGCTGTGAACACACAACAACTGCTCAAAATTATTGCAAAAAAATGAAAACCATTTTGTCACAGTATAAAAAAGTGATGGACAGTTGCTTCGTGAGTGCTCTTTTCATCAAGCTATTGAATTTGGCTTTGAGTCATGCTGATTATTTCAGCAAGTTAAAGCAGTTAAGTGAGAAATAAAGCTCTTAAACATATGGCAGTTCTGATTATCATATGAAAGCCAGGCATGCCAAAGCTTTGGAGAACACATTGCTCTAAACAGACAATAAAATGAAAATTAAATACCTGTTTCAAAATGCCTACTGGAAAAATATACACCTTTCCTGAGGGCATATGCCAAAATTTAGGAATCATGTAAACATTTTTGACTTCACATTTGTTAAAAACAGTGGTTGAATCTCTGTCTTTATCATAGGTAGCTCATTTGTTAAGCTCTGACAGCCATAGCTGCTGATACAAGGGAGAGAAGGAGAGGGAAGGGAAGGGGAAAGTAAGGCAAGGGCAAGAGCATTGTTCAAGTTGTTATTTCTTAAAATTGAACCACCACTTACTATTACATTCTATGGAAGAACTGCTGCTCATTATCCAGAGAACAGCCTGTGTATTTATTTCCACATATTTATTTGGTAATTCCCAATATCCAGGATTTTTTTTTTTTTTTTAATTTGTGGTTAACAAGGAATAATATACGAATATGCTTAAACTCTGAAGCATAGCAATAAAGTATTACTCCTTTATTTATTAGAATTTGAAAAGTGGGATATTATGAACAGCTGAAATCCCAATTGCTGTAAAGTATCAGAATGGCATAAAAGTCCTGAGTCTTCCAGAACAAGTATTTAAGCATACCAGAAAAGATACTTGGACATACCTGAAATCCTTGCCTGGAAGATGGAAACCAGTCAAAGAGAATTTCTAGTGATGAAGGTACATGTACATGGAATCTGGCTGGACCTAGAATTTTAACAGTAAGAGAGTATTTTGAATTAGTATTATAGGGAACTATTCTATTAGTAGAATTCCAAACTTTGAAAAGAGGTAATATATGTAAAAGTGTACTCCGATATATTTGAATTTTGCTAATAGATACTGATAGGAATAGGTGGCAGAACTAATCAGTAGAGGCAGTGAATTTCTATTTGTTTATATAATTACATAATACCATTGATATTTCAAATACTTGAGATCTTAGTGAAGAAAGCTTACACAGGAATTAAATCTGTTGTGGTAGGGAAATATACAATTCAATTTTTAATAATAATTTATACTATTTGCATCAGTTAAAAATATTCTCTAGATTTCATTTTTGCTCTGATAAATGATAATTTAAATGCAAGAGTTATCTCACATGACAGCAGCTGTGGAGATTTTTGCAAAGTTCATTTAATATTGCTGAAGGCTCAAAAAGAGACAGATATGGTGCTATAGAATTAATAATTTTTAGGGGTCATAACTTATCAGTTACATTTGTTTGACATGTATTCCACAGAAAGTGTATATTTAATGGTTAATAACAAAGAAAAAATTATCATTGTGAAGACAGCATCATTAACAAGATTTTGGAACAGAATGTAATAAAAAATACATCTTACAAGAAAAACAGCAGGAGAATAACAGGTAAGCAGAATGTAATTACCCTTTTTGGAAGATGGCCAGTACACTAAATTTGGTGCATGTGTCATCCAAAGGATGATCATTTCCAACACAGGTCTGAGCTGGTTTTACATTTTGTGTCATATGAAGATTTGTTTTCTTTTTTTTTTTCCTTCCAAAAGAACATAACATAGCTTTCTGCAGAAATGTTTCACAATATGAAATCATGAATGTTTAGGGTTAGGCCTTCCATTATTTTCAGGCTACTGAAAAGGTTTATTTTGTCACTTTTTCACCTTTTATTATATCAAAGGAATATTTTCATGAAAAGGTAAGTGCTGTAATCAAAAAATGTTGAAATGTTTCTTTTTTTATATTATTATAAATGTTGCCAAAAGTGTTCAGCTTTTAGCATATTCCTGTGATTATTTTTCTTCAAAAATTGTTGCTTTGGAAATCTTCTGATTAATTCTTGTTCATATAAGCATGTTTACACCATTTTAACTTGCTCAACAACACCAGTTAATATAAGTGACTGCAAATATCTTCCTGGATTGTCACTGACCCTAAATTACTGGATCATATAGATTTAAGGGCAATAATATTTTCTTTGGTGGTACTATTTCACCTTTTTCATTCAAGATTCCTATTCTAATCCCAAACTACCTAAATTATGTAGTTCCACATGTGAATGTGTCTGCATGCTCCCTGCTCCTTTGTAGTCTAAAAAAGGTAGACACTGCTGCTGTTCACCTATACACAAGTGCCTCTCCTACAACTCTGGAAATTCATTGATGACCCTAGGTGTTTCTTTTTTTTTCCCATCAAATTCTCAGTAAACTTTTCAAATCCATTACAAGACTGAGGTGATGTAAATCATTATAAGATTTATTCCTCTCATTCACTTTCTTAGAGATGAAGTCTACATAAATATGAGACTGACAGCTAAGTCATCTCATTTAGCTACAGAACCCACTCATAATGGACAAAAAAAGTTATAGTCTCTTGCGTAGACTTGAAAACCACGCTTTTCAAAGCAATTTCAAAAACAACTGAAACAATTGATAGTACTGAGATAGGCTGAGAATTACTTGAGTCAATCATATAAGCACTTTTGAAAGCACAGATTAGCTTCCATGTGCAACTAAACAGCAGGAAATGAGGGGAAAGCAGACTGAAAATACATTGGATTTGTAAAGCACTGTCAGAATAGGATCAGTCTGGGTCTTGGAGAAAAACAAACATAGTGGCAAAAGCTGTGATGGTTTGGATCCTTTGTTGTGGCTGAGTATGTTATCTGTAGCTGCTTCCTCTGCTGATGAGCTTTACTCTCCATTTCCTTCTGCTATCCAGCCATCCAACTCTCCTTTGAAGAAGAAAACAAGCAAACTAACAAACAAAATGTCAGGTGGATCTGTATCTTCATAGTTGTTATTTTACAGAGACAACCTGCTTGGAAACACTGGATCTGATGGACTGTAATATTGTTCAGTTGTCCCAAAGCATGCAGGGACACCAATGAGTGTGCTGTCTTTATTTCCTGTGCTTCCTAGGCTTCCTTTCCTTGTAATTTACATGTAGTTTTCTGGTTTTGGAAAGATCAAAGATGGAAATGTCAAACAATTTCACTTGTCTTTTTGTTCAATATGCAAACCTTTTATTTGCATGTGGCTCAAGTATTTGTTTGCAACTTCTGCGGTCATAAGTTGAATTCTTATAAAATGTTTCCTGCTGAAATGTCATGCTGCCTAGAATTCAACAGCAAATAAATATTGTTGTCCTCACTAATTTGAAACAGTGTGAGTTTTAGATCTTTAGCTGTGGGAGATTTATTAAGACTGAAGTTTTCCTCACCCTTCCTTCAGTCCATCAAGATAGGTCAAAACTGCAGGAACCATTATTTTTCAGAATTATTGCAGTTGTTGTACATTCTATTTCTTTAATTCTTGTCATGTAATACAGCAGGACTGTGATCAGTCAAAGGTTGGAGGGTGGACTAGATGATTTTAGAGGTCCTTTCCAGCCAAAATGATTATGTGATTCTGTCACAAGAGCAAGAACCCAAAGCTATAAATAAATGCAGAAGTTATCCATGTTTTAAGCTTAAAGTTAACTAACTAGCTTAACTGATAATGTCATTGAGTTTTGACTTTGTAAAGACCTGACAGATTCTGAAGCACAGTGTTGCTCACTTAGTTTTGAATTACTCTTGTAATCATTGTAGTATGATCAATTTCTTATAATTAGTGAACATTCTTTGGGGCCTGTATAAGAAGGATGTGTGCTTTTTATGAGTACATGAAGATTCTCTCTTTTTTACTTCACATATTTTTACAGACTTCCTGCCAATTCCATCTTTCTTTAATATCTACACAACTCCTGTAGCATGTTCTAGAGCAGTAAAACTTTCCTCCATAACAGACGACATGCATTAATGAAATTTTTCTTTTAGTTCTAGAAAATGTTAATATTCATTGTTAAGCAGATTTATCACTGCAACCTTATCACTATCACACACTTTTTTCCTGTTGAAGGAACTATGAAGTGCTTATTACCATCCATTTGTTCACACTGCCTATAGGCACCTTGGCCCTAGGCAACCAAAATACTTTTAGTTAAAACTGTGTCACAGAAGAGAAGGTCAGGGAAAGAGTTCAGAGAACTTCAGTGAAACCTTTTATTATACCTGGAAGAATATTATGCAAATGTTTTGAGACTTTGAAAAGTCACTAGTCCCTTCAAAAAATCATCCAGGTTTTTTAAGAAGAACCTGAGATTTTCTCTAAAAGAAAGGACATTTTAAAATCCTAATTTTAAATTCATTTTAAAATTATAAAAGTTTTTAAAATCTGAGGGACAAAATATCTCTAAAACATCCATTCATTCCTTCTTGTTGACATTATCTTGACTGAAGGTACCTTTGACTGGACAACTGTCAAGTGTCAAGTAACTTGACAAGTGTCAAGCAACTTTCATCTATAGAAGGATCTTCCTTCAATGACACATTGATGGAAGAAAGATGAGGAGTGTGAATGATTATAAGTGAGTTTGCTTTTGCTAGGATGGAGCCATTATATTACTCTCCAAATTTAGCTCTCAGAAAGGAATAAATCAATCGAGAAACAATTCAATCAATATGAAGTTCTGTAAAGTAAGTACAGATCTGTTGTATTAGGTAATTTATTTTGTGTACATATAATTCCAACTCAACTTTTTTTTACAGTCTCAGACTATTTAGAATTATCTAATAAATGCATTGACAAGGCCTCTTGTCAATGAGGCACTACACCTCACCCTGGTGTATAACATTTCTTTAAGTAATTACTTGACATTTCATAAGATAGGATATAGATTCCTACAGATAGGAAAAGTGCTAATTTTGCATGATGTTTTGACAAAAAAAAAAAAAGTCAGCTCTAGTACAATTAAGAGTCAAATAGTTTTGAATATAGAGGTAGATAACAAAGCCTTCATAAATTTTAACTAGTGCATGATCATGTAGAGAAATGGTTTATCCTCCAGATTATTCCTTCCTAAGTTGAAATGAAATAGTCATCATTATTTCCTAAAATATAAACCCTTGCTTTAGAGTTTTGATAGCTAAAATGCTTGAAAACTTCAGTGATTTTAGGATTGATATCTGCAAAGAAATTCCTTGAAACTCTGAATTTCATAGGTAATATATTTTTGTTGAAATAATTAGAAAGAAAATGAATTAGACACCTTCTGTAAGAGGCCTACTTTGACTCCAGAAGAGATGAATAATATTAATAGGCCTAAGTAAAAGATTTTCACCCAAAATTACTCTAATTACAAAGTCATACTTTGTCTATACAAAATTCTTGACTGAGAATTATTTGTTTCAAACTTCCCTTATAAGAAGTTATTATATGTGAATAGAAAATTTCACACATGTTCCACTAGGTCTGCAATATGAAGAAACTTGCATTCAGGTGTTTCTATAGAGACTGATATGAATAAAAATTATTTCCTGAGCTAAGACTTAAAAGCAGATGTTGGATCCCTCCCACTGACATTTCATGTAAGGGCTAGCCATCTACTTTAACACAGGACTGTGGATATCCATTTTAGTAAATGGAAGTCAATACAGGCAGTGGAGCCTCAAATACATAGCCATCTGCTTTAAAAATACGATGGATTCTTTTCTCTGCTCCATTGACTATATTGTCATGATCTCTTCCTATTAAAATGTGAATTTAGAAAGCTCCTTGAAGGTAACCAGTGCTCTGTAAAGACCAGAGTCGCAGTTCAGCACAACCTACTTGAGAGTGAGCTTACAAGTATTCTGAACATCCTTGGCTGCACTGACTTCCACACCATGGACCACTGTGCCAGCTTGTATGTCTGATTCGCATGCAAATGCTGAAATTTCAGGATCTGGCTTCAAAATGATCCCTGTGCAGCTTGGGTTTTGGGATGTTTTTTTGTTTTGTTTTGGTTTTGTGGTTTTTTTTTTGTTTGTTTGGGTTTTTTTTGCTTTTTTGGGTTTTTTTGTTTGTTTGTTTGTTTGTTTGTTTTTTTGTTTGGTTTTTTTTTGTTTTTTTTTTTTTCTGGGATAAAGTTTATTTTCTTCATACTATCTAGTATGTGGCTGTTTTGGATTTGTGCTGAAAGCAGTGTTGATAGCACAGGGATGTCTTTGTTATCATTGTGCAGTGTTTAACAGAGTCACCTCACCAGTGAGGAGATTAGGGGTGCACAAGGGGTTGGGGGGACACAGCCAGCACAGGTGACCCCAAATGACCAAAGGGACATGCCAGACCATATGACATCGTGTATAAGGTGGGGGAAAGAAGGAGGAAGGGGACCCATGTTTGTAGTGATGTTTTTCTTTCCAAGTCACCATTATGTGCAATGGAGCCTTGGTTTCCTGGGGGTGGCTGAGCACCTGCCTGTTTGTGGGAAACAGTGAAATAGTTCTTTTTGCTTTTGTTGTTTGTGTGGCTTTTAGTTTACTTCTCAAACTGTCTCTCTTTCAGCCCATGAGTTTTCTGGCTTTTACTCTTCCAATTCTCTTCCGATCCCACTGAGTGACTGAGTGGCTGTGTAGGGTTTGTTTGCAATCTGGGGTAAAACCATGACAATCCCTCTCAATGGATTTGATTAATTGCTATTACATACATGCAAAATAGTGTTTGCCATGCCCCAAAGTATCCAAATCCAAAAAATTTGCACACAATTGGCAGAAGCGTTAGAATAATGGGATTAATGGGAGTCCTATGTCACTCTGGAACAGCAGCTGGAGGTCAGCAGCAGATACTTTAAACGGCATTACACATCCATGTGTATGCATTTACATTGAATCTCACATCTTAATTTGAGGATGGAACACATCCTCCAACTTGAATCCAACAGTATATTTCATTATTTTAGATTACCACCCTACAGTTATTAAGCTACATGAACTGCCACCTCACACACTTCTTTCTTTTTTTACAAGTGGATGATAAACATGGCCTTTGTCTGAATGAAAAACAAAAGCAAATTTTGGAATATCAAAACTTTTCTTGAGAGATTTTTCTTTTTCTGCTGTATTCTAGCTAGAAAGAGGATTCAGGCACAGCAAGCACAGAAAGTAGCTTTACGTAAAGGAGAATAAAAATAAGGTCTTTAAGGACAGCATTGAGGTGTTGCTACGACTTATTTTAGCACTGAAATTCTTTAAACAATGAGGCTGCCAATTTTTTCTACAAGTATGTATTCATCACTATTAGAAAATTAGTCCTTGCTATTTACTCTGAATTGTAGGTTTTTATGTGGAAAGAGTAGGCATAAAGTATATGAAAATATTAATGATTTGTGTTACTTAACAAACTCTCCACTCAAGTAGCTCTTTCAGTCTTACCAAAAGTAGTATTTCTTCCAGACTCTGGGTAACAGAAATTATTCTTTTGGAATTTTAGGCAATGATGTGTTACAAACAGATTTTCTTCACATTTACTCAGAAGTTTAAACTTTGCAATCATACCATAGTGAAACAGACTATTTGATTTTCTGTGACTAAAAATAGAGAAATCAATACCAAACCCAGAATCAAGGACATTAGATTTATTTTTCACTAACTGAGTGATTTAAAATCTAATTAATTATATATCTATTTTTTTCCTTTAACTGTTTATTAGAGGAGAACCTTGGCTGAAAAATAACTGGTTTTATTGAATGATTTTTTTTTTAATTTCAGGTGTTATAAATTAGAAGCTTTGATATACATTTTTTTTGATTTGTTTTTCCAAACTTTTGCTGCTTTAGGAAGTTTTAAATTACAAGTATTCATAAAAAGAACAATTTTGCTAATGTTTGGCAGCTTGGTGATCATCAGAGGAGGGAGAACTCTGGACTTTAGAGGTTTCTTATTTTTCAACATGTTTTTTTTTTTTGCTTTTTTGTATCTCTCCCAATGGGAGAAAACAGAAAAAAAATATTAAAAGTGTTAAACCTAGGCCTGATTTTCATCTAATTTAGAAAAACTATTGACACAAACTAAAATCTCTTCAACAGTGATGAAAGAAAACTGTTCTAGTCTATCTGAAGACAGGTCAGAACATACAGATTTCCATCTGTGATGTTTAATTACCATGTTAATTATGTTGGTTATGATGTTTGAGTTATGATGTTTTTCTGAAATACAAATGGTGCTCACCTTTGGAGAGTTATAACTGAGGGTAAATATGAAAATAAACTCATTCACGTTTACCATGTATAGGTGGAACAGGCTTAAAAACAGCAGAATAAGAACCAGATCAATTTATATTTGAGGTGAAGGCCTGAATTGGATGCAGATAGCATCAATTAGCTGTTAAAATGCAATGTACATCTTTATGAATCTCCACATTTAATTTCTGTATATGCTAGACAGCAAAGCAGAGCTTGAAAGTCACACTCCACTTTTTGCTTTTGTTTTTGAATGACAGAATTCTTTAGCCAGATTTGTCAGCTGATTTCCAGCACAGTGATTTGGGGCTGTTGGTTTATTCCCCAAGCAACCACTCAGCCATTTCATCTCTCTGCAGCTCCCTCAGTTATTGCCTTCAAATGTCTGTTTTGCTTCATTTCCCTTCTTTGTGGGTGTTTCTACACATCTTCACTATCCTTTTCATTGGGATAAGCCACAGTAGCCATCACTGGCCACAGATATATTCCATCTTTATTTTCTGTCTGGAAAGGCCCTACTTACGCAGTACTTTGGGTTTTCCATGGTCTCAAGGATGCCTAAACGATGAATGTGATACAGGGGATTCCATGTTCTTCAAGAATTTAGTGTTGTATTTCACAACTTAAAAAAACCCAGTCATTTCCTCTCTGAAGGATATAGATTTTCATCTTGTGACCTGGGGAAGTCTCTCTGTGCATCATTTAGCAGCACAGACAGTGTGGCAGAAGAACAGAATACTCTGACACTATTTAATACATTATCCTATTTCTTGAGCGACCAGTGCCATATGAGAAAGGGAATAAACCCCCATAAGGAACCTAAATATGCCTTTTACATTTTTTAGAAAAATGCTTTTTATTTCTCAGATGGTAATACAACTTGATTTTAGAGACAAAACCTGATAAACTCTGCTGTTTTAGTTATAGCAATGGCCATTGTCATGCATGAACTCTGAGTTACGGTCTCTTGTGAAGAAAATGGTGATTGCTGTCTCAAATTGGTTTCTGAAGTAATGGAGACTGGGACTAGACACTGCTCAAACAAAATCTTGAAACAGTATGACAGAAATGAGCCACGAGAAAAAGTGAACTGAACCTGTTGATGGTTCCACTGGCTATTCCTGGGACTGTACTATCAACAGTTTTCAAGGCTGGATGTTCTATAGCCTCCAGAGGCTGGTGCTTAATAACTTTCACATTTGAAAACTTTATATAAATATTTAATCTGGAATAATATTAATAATAATAACAACAAGAATAGTAACTGCTACAACTAAAGATTTCTGTCCCATGCTTTAGTGAGATAGAAAACATGTTTGTTTCTTCTTTACACCAGGCTTATACTTTTCTGAAGGGTATTACAAAATAGCTCTCTTTGTTGCCTTTCATATGAACCAAACTCTTAAACTTTTCCACTATATTGTGTTTTCTTGATTTTTGACCATTGGCATTTCTCCTTAACAGAATATCTCCTAACTTCTGAAAATTCTTGCAGACCTGTTTAGTCTAATATTTCTTCAGCTGATTACACCTGTGAGTAGGAAAAACCTTCCACATCTCTTCTGAATAGGACTCACTTTTTAGTGTTTTTAAATCAATTTTTCAGGGTCCTTTCCACTTGATTCCTGTCTCCAGTGTGCATGAATGCATACATGCTGGTGGTCTTCAGGCAGTAAATTGTCTATCAGGAATCTCCTTGCTGATTTATTCTCTACCAGTTATTAAAATAATGAAGCTGGGCTTGAAGAACATGGCACTGACTTCACACATACAGCAAGATTCACAGGCTTATTAAGAGCTGTTTAAGACTAGTGGACCAGAGTCAATAGCAGTGGTGGAACATGGGACTGAACATTAGCTCTCTTATAAACTGCACATTACTTCCTTTTCAAATTTGATCAATGCTGTTGGGGGTTTTTAAATAGAATGTTATATTTTCTGTACAATCTGAGTACTGTATGGGAACCATTTCAAATTAATGGAATATCTTTTCCATCCAAAAGAAGAAATGGAATGAAATGCAGCTTACCTTCAGAAGGATCAAAATATTTAATTTATCCAATATGGTTGGAGATTTTTATGTCAGCTTCTTTTGGGTTTTGTTTTTAATAGTACACTCATTTATAAATACTGTTTTAATTAAATCTCTAGTTTTGAAGTAGGATATACTAGTTATTATCAATCAAAAAAAAATTAATTAAAGTATCTGGCACACTCAAATGTATGTTTTCCTTTTAAAGAGTGATTCCCTTCACCAGTGTGGGTGTTCAAAAATATGTTGCAGGTGCATTTCATCTGTCTTTCAGTCTTTTATTGTTCTGTGCAAACAAATTGCTCAGCCTGATTCATTTGGGAGATACTCAACTCCCAAAGTAAATAATCTTACTCAGGCAAGCCAGAGTGTTACAATTTCAGATTTCAGGACTATGAACTACACAGTCACAATCAACTGCCTGCCAAAATAACATAAAGGTGTTTTTTTTGCCTTAAATGCCACTTCACTATACTGTTCAATAAAAGCAATTTGTGAAGTCCATGCTGACCTTTATATGGTATTACATGGTCTGCAGAGGAAGTGTGTCTGATCAATAGTTAGTTCTCAGGGATGAGAGCAGCTGAACTCCTGGATACATCTCCTGCTGGAACACAATTACAACAGCAGATGACGTAGGACTGTGCTCTGTTACTGCAAATTAATTGATGACTTGTTTAGAAAACTGTCCTTATTGCTCTGAATACTTCTCTAATCTGAAAAATTTCTAAATAAACTTAATGTGTAATTGTATAGTAAGCTTTATTATGGCGTTGCTAGGAAGAGAGAGAGAAGAGGATAGAAAACAACCAACTATGAAATAAATACCTGAAAAAGAATTATCAAGTAAATACTTGACCCTTTCAGAGAGAACACGTGTTTCTGCTATCATAGCTAAACAGCAAGGATTTGATCTTGCAAACTCCAAAAATCCTATTTTATGAAAAGCTTTTTATATTTTATTATTCCTTTGGGATGACTTTCAATGATACTAGAAAAGAATACATGGGACCAAAAGAAAAGTAAAACATGTTCATATTGGTTTTAGCCTTTTTACTTTCTTCCTCATTTAAGCTTTAAGGGAACAGCATATTTCATACTGCAGTTACTTGTAGCACCAAACTGGTTATTAGCGCATTCACTGTCCATTGCAGCCTTTCCACTCATGGATTCATTTGGCTAAGCTGATCAGAATCAACCATTAAAAGTATACCTGCAGATTTTATGTACAGAATTTTTCAAGCATTTAAGCAATTTCAACAAACTTTCTACAAGCATTTAAGATAAGCATCATATTTCAGAAGTCCTCGCTGAAGCAAAGCAGAATGTATGATCCTGTTTGATGACATGGTAAGAAGAAAATTATTCTGATAAGGCAGCAACTGCAGACCCTGAGTCAAAATTACTCAGCCTTCATATTCCACGTTTCTCATAAATTTTTATCCTACTTGATATTTTCAGCTTGATGTCAAACACCAGATCAATCAATTTCTCTATTTTCTTTTTCCTTTCAAATATGATTCAGATGAGAGCAAAAGTCTGAAAGTGACTAGAAAGTTTAAGCTAACATTTGTCATAAAACTTTATAAAATATTCACCTGTGTATCTAGAAAAGAAATGGAGGTTGGGTCTCCCTGTGTCTGAAGTTGCACGTATTCTTCATTGATTAATATATACTTGAAAAGCTGAGGTGAAATCTTAACTCTTCACATTCAGCAAGCTATTTGACCTTTCATTTCTCCATTTTCACATCTGAAAAAAAGAAACCAAGAAGATTCTACCTTCTTTTTTGTGTACTAATTTGAAATCTACTGGAGTAAATTGTCATTCTAAACCCTACAGAGTATCTTACGTCATATTACAAAACACACAGTAAAAGCAGAAATTGTCTGAGGTGCTTTCTTGCTGATAGTTAAGCTATGTATGTGTCCTAAATAGTTCTAGTATTTGAGCACAGCAGTGTACCTCAGGGAACCCTGCTGCCTCACTACGTAACGTTATTGATCCTGTTACAGAACTGATGTAGCCAAATACACCCATGTTATCTAAAATTTCTTTTATCTATGTCCTAATCTTCAATTAAACTCTGCATGTAATCTATATAGTTAGCACAAATAGCTGAAAATTTGAAATTCTTCAGCTAATGAAATATGTTGGTGCAGTATTATTTACATCATTACTAAGTGATCTCTCACTTCCTTTGCTGTTCATAAATGTATATTTCCTAAGTTTAACTGTCTTAGAATCTATAACAGGTTCTTGAGGAGAGAAGAACCGAGTCTTATACTGGAATACTTATATTGAAGTGACTTTTACTTGTGTGTTTGATTATTCATGATTATTATTTTCAAAGTTAACACTGGGAAACTGAAGGCTGAGACTACTTTTGCAGTACCCTTTTATTTCAGGTATGGAATTTCATGAGGACTTTGAATTATTTTTCTGGATTATAACAACTTTTTTGTTTGGATGCATTGTTTTTAGTTCCAAGACAGCTTTTATGAGCCTCATTTGCACTTCTGCATTGCAATTTTAGCTTTACCAGGGTAAGAAGCCATATACTATTCTTGATCTTTTGTGTGCTTTACATACAGATAAACTGTGAGTAAAACAAAGAGCCAGTCATGACAACAGATAAATTTCAACCAACTCCCTCCAGCAAAATTGGTTCTAGCTGTCATTCTTCTTAAGAGGGTCCAATGTACATATAATGCCTGAACAAGATGAGGTACTTGTCACTGAAGAGGATTTACAAACACTGTGCTGTAATTCTCTGATGTCTCCAAGTAATTTTGTGTTTTCAGGGTAATATGCAGTCTGCATAGTCTAAGTAAATATACTATAATAACTGCTAATTTTTATATTGATTGTCAAAGCAAAAGAAGTTTCTTCTACTGGAACAGACTGTGGAAAAATCACTTACAAATTCCACAGATTTACATTTCTTTAGATTTTCTATTTTTTTGGAGGAAGCTATCATAATCCCGGATGAAATATCAGCAAGGTGCAGCTCCATGCACAAAAAAGCAGTGCCGTTGAGCAGCCTTCTGAATACTAAATAACAGTGTCTGAAAACAAAATTTGCGAAGCCTGATCAGAATATGGTGAAATTACATAAGCTTGTCCTACAATTAAATGTGACTAAACTCTTGCATTTGACAATTTTTACTCTCTTTTTTTTTTGCAGTAACAAATCTTGCATACATGGTTAAGAACAAATTTATAAGTATCAGCCAGAATGCACTCCCCAGGAGAACTTGTGGTGTGACTCCTATTTCCATAGGGAGGCAACTTCACATACGTGGCCTTTAAAAGAATGTCAGCATTTTTTCCTGCACTGAAAAATGGATGTGTATTCATTCTGCTTAGATTGCAGTTGCTCCAGTGGATGCAAATATTCAAAATGGATTCTACAAGTGTGTTACATGGTATGGACTTTGAATAGATAATCACTTAAACAAGGCCAACAGCCTCAATTAGCCCAATTTGGTACTTAAGTCAGAGTTACTGCAGCTTGCAAAATATATAAGGCACTTCACATTTCAAGTACTGAAATGAAACTAACAGAGTTCAGGTGATTAATAAGATTTGCACCAGAAGTTAATAAAATCAAGATAACACTTCTTGATAAACTTTTCCTATTGAAATTAATTTTTAAATTTTTTCCACTTTTTTTAAATTAATTCAGTTTTACATAAGATATTCCCTTTACTTTCTGTTCTCACATTTCTCTAAAACACTGCCATAAAATAAAATCATTATATAATCAATTTTATATCTCAAATTGGGAAAGAAAATGAAAAATCCAACATATGCATTTTAAATATCAACAGAATACAAAATTTTATTTTCTCGTTACACTATTTTCAACAGCTAGAGAGAGTAAATTTATTCCTTATTTAAACAGGCCATCTTATTAAACTTAAACAGACGATTACTGTTTTGTAAAAGCTTTTGAAAAGTTTTTGTCCTATGGAAATTTTTTGATAAAATTCTACTGTAACATTTGGTGATCCATTGCGTGGGTATGATTCAAAGTGCCAATGAGCAACTGATAGCAGATGGATAAATCTCAGTGACCAGATTCCCAGTGTATGGATGCAGCAAAAAGAAACAGGAGTGATACACAAAATTTAAAAATAATATTCTTATGTTTCAATACATGTATGGTATTTTGCACAATATTTTATTTTTGCTTTTATTTAGCTATGTTTCCCCTTTGTTTGGAAACCACACCTCTTATGATAAGTTATAAAACAACCACTTGATTTTAACTATGGATGTTACAGGTCTGGGTTGGGAATAAACCAGAGCTGCAGCAGAATGTTCCATTTTCTACTAAATACTCAAGGATGCCACTCATCCATTTTCATTTTAGTTCATTTGATGATATTTCTGCTATTCTAATTAAAGGTTTAAATCAACAGTGTGTTGGGATTTGTTTCAATTTTTGGGGGTTTTTGTGTGAATGGTGGACAGGATGTTTTAATCACCCAGAATAGCTTCAGCTTTTTAAGAACATGAAAACAGAAAGATAAGAAAATAAAATATATTTTGTAGAAACAAATCTTATAAACATGCAAGCATATACCCACAGGTTATGGGACAGTAAAAAAAATAGTGAATTCATAATATTTGTAAAAATCAATTACTTAGGGCTAGGAAAACAGGCATAAATATCTGAGAAAATTGACTTCAGAAATTTAACTGAATGTCTATTGGAACTAATAATGAAAAGATATTAGGACCTGTAGAAAACTAACAAGAAGGGCAACTAGACCTCATCAAAGGTTCAAATGCCTAAGAGTATATTTAATTTTTTATGCTAATAGATTGGCAAAAGTAATTTAGGAAAACTGAAATATTAGATCCACCTAGGTCATTGTTCTGATTTCTATAAAGCAGATACTTAAATAATTTTTACTTTAAGGAAGCAAAATATCTGCCACAAATGTTTGAAATGAAGATGACAGTTCCAGAGCTATGATGTCACTTGAGACATGTAGGTTAATCTGGGAAGCTTGTACTAGGATCAGACATCTGTAAGATCAGACTGTATGCAGGACAGCCTGGGAGCTCACACGAAATTTTGTCATGCCCAACAGCTTGGCATGACAAAATGCCAGATAGGCATTTTGCTATTTGCTGCTGGGTGTAGCTTGAAAAACTCAATGAAAATTCTTCAAGGGAAAATTATTCCACAGATGTTTGTGAACTGATAGAACTGTCAAAAATCAAAAAAGGGGGATTTTTTTTTTTTTTTTTTGTAAGCAATTAGCTGTGTTTGTTCCTTCCCCCTACCAAAAGAGAGCGGAAGAGCTTGAAATTTAGATGTCAACAGTTTTACTGTAAAATATGAACTTGTCCTCAATGATGAAAGAATATAATCAGTAAATAGTATATCACGGAAAGGAAATGAGAGAGAAGAAAATATAAGGCAAAAAGCACTGAGGAAACAGAACAAATTAAGAAGTGTACACTGCAAAGGTAATATATACTGATATCAATATATTCTAATAATAAATGTTTGAATGATAATACAAAAATATAAACATGACTTTGTTGCAACATGTATTAATCTGATTTTCACCTACATTTCTGTTCTTTCAACACACAGAGAATTTACTGTTTTTCTGGATAGAATACTAAAATTGTTGCTAGAATAAATGCTGTTGCCTGGCTATTAAAGTTACCCACAAGGAGTTGGTTAGTTTTCAAAATACAAATCTACCAGATTCAGGACTATATCTTCTGTGAAAAGAGTTAGACACTCCTTATGTATCCTTCTGCTGAGGACTGTGCACTTCCTTTACAAACAAATCTATTTTAAGCTTGTCAACAGATATTTGATTCAACGATACACAGAGGAATATGTGACCTGTACTGGAAGAATAGGAAGGAGCTGCTTGGAGTTTTTAATTTTTTTTTTTTTTTTGTATGTATAAGACAATAAATATTACAGTAAAATTACACAAGGTTTTGGACTTAGTGATTTTTTTTTCCTTTTATATTTTTTATTTCACAAAAAGCCTAAAGTATATTTTTCTACTTTCATATAGAAGTCATTGAAATCTATCTCTAACTGGAGTTGTTCTCAAGTGTGGTACTGAGCATAAATTAGACATTTCCAGAACATTATAATAGAAATCAAATCTTGCAATTAGTGAGTTATTTAAAAGCATTAGAACACTATTTTGTTTAGATGACACATTTGATGGCTTGTTAACTAGAAAGTGGACCACATTCTGGAAAAAATATAGGTTACTTGAGTACATTGTATTTCTTGCACATCCACAAGCTCTGTGTTGCACCATTATACTTTTGTTTGTGATAGTGCTAAGAGGTAAAGGAACATGGGAGCTGGAATTTCATTTAACAGTGAAGTTTCTAAATGTGACTCTATTGCAGAAGCAACTGCAGCTAAATAACCTTAGTGACAACCTGCTGGGCAAACACTCTTTTGGAAGCCTGATTCTCATTTACACCAAGGCCCTTTCCTCAACACTGGTATGGTTTGGGAACTTTAAGACATGGAAAGAACAACTTTAAAGCCATTTTGCATAGCCAGAGCAAATCAAGGGGGCTAAAGATAAATGAAAATTAAGGTCCAAGCATTCTATGAGTCTACTCATTTCTCATAGCATCCCTGATAGAGTAAGCAGTTGCTTTTTAAATAAAATATATCAGATGCTTGTAGTTTCTAAAGCTTACTGCATCAATGAAAATCTAGAATGGAAAATGAAAGAAAAATCTATAGAAAAGTTAACAGCTACTTTTTTTAGACTGGTTGACCAGCCTATAAAACAAGTGGAGGCTTTTTGAAATAGCAGCTTCATTGCACCCTTCTCTGATCCAATAATTAAGCTTCTAAGCTCAATAAATAAACATTTAGCATCTAATAGAAGACACCTTGCTTCACCTTGTAAAATTCATGTAAAAATAAGTTCAGAAGTGCACAAATAGGGAGTAGTACAACACAACCTTTTCCCAGCCTCTCTTTCTGTTCATCATGCTCTACTTCTCATCATCACATATCTTCTTATGCATCCTCTTTCACAGAGATCCTGCATTATCTGTGAGCAAACAGGGTATTTTAACCCTCATTAAAAGGTTTAGCTTTCCTATTTCTTTCTAATATTTTGTATTTTCTTGTTTTTAGTTAGTTAGTTAGTTAGTTTGTTTTTTTTTTTGAGAGGGGTGGTGAAGGGGAGGTGGGTATTAATCACCAGTGAAGAACATTAACCAGGTTTTTTTAACTGCTTTTTTTTAAGCATCAGTAGCTGATTGGATGACAATCACAAAGATCTCATCTGCTCAACAGCTATTGAATTATGAATGAGAACACTTACTGTTACTTTTTTCACCACAAAATAAGATTTTTTTGCATTCAAGATTGAGAAAAAAACTTTTCACATTCTTGATACCAGAGAATGATAGAAGTATATGCTTCTAGAATTTAAAGGAAAAATTTTACAAGAAATATGAGAAAATCTGAACAGTTTGAGAGAATTCATAGTCTTTGAGGTATTCATGAAATTAAACAGAACAGAATAAACCAGAAAAGACTAGAACAATAGAAACAGAATGAGCTAGGAGATAAGATCACACTGGTTCATGGAAGAATTTTTTATTTGCTACATTTCAAAAGGAAGCTCCTGGGATAAGTGATCAGTGGAAACCAATGCCAGCTGTTTAAATAAATGCATGAAAAGTACTAAGGCCCTTAGAGTGCACTCATTTATTCATACCATAACTGTTCTATTTAGACCAATTTTCATGCAACTGTCTTCTTGTTTCATACAGTATTTTATGAAAGACAAAACTAGAGCAAGAGGAAGTGGCAAACTGAGACCCAGTTGCATACATCCAAAGATACTTATCAACTAAAATGAAGAGGAAAAAGTGGTTTCCTCTCTTTTGGGGATGAAAGCCATTATTGACTAAGATCTGAACAAAAAAATGATGAACTAAATATGTCAGGATTTTCCAAACAGTTGATCCTCATGCAGACAGCATAGCTTAGACCTCTTCAGACGTCTTGAGACCTTTCTGCACAACTAATCAACCGAACGTAAAGTTCAAATTTAAAATTAAAAAGAAAAAATATACACTTTGAACTATAGACTGTCATAATGAGACAAATAAAACAGATTTATCAAGACTACTGAAAGACATAACAAAAAATTATCAGAAAAAAACATTATTTAAGCCTTTGCTTATTGCAGCTTATGTCAATATACTATGTATTTAATACAATATATTTGAAAATTAAATAACACAGAAATACCTCATGTGCAATACCATTGAATAATACAACAGTCTCATATAAAATAACATGTAATATATGTATGTTGCATACAATATGGAGACATACCACCTAATTCATACAATAAACAGACCTGTATAAAATAAATGTGTTTGAGTGTGATAAAAACTGTAAATTGTGGGGGAAAAAAATTACTCAAAGTAAGAATGAAGACAGTAAGTTACCTTAAGGACAAGTATTTTTTTAAAAAAAAATTGCTATTTGCAGTGGTAGCAGCCCAAATATCTGTCTTGGAATAGTTCCATGTTGGCTTTCTTGACCATTAATTTGACATATAAGTCATTTGGATTATCTCATTGTTAACCATTCCACCTTCATAAGTCTTATTAAATGAACACAATGAGGCAAAAGGTTTTATGAGGAATACACATTTTCCAGTAACATTCTTGAAGTATTCTCAGACCTCTTTAGGTTCTGAAATTATTCCCTTTTATTTATTGTCAAATCACTTAAAGTGATGTTTATGCAAATATCATAGGTTTAGTTCAATAGCAGCCACCTCACAGGGGAGAAAAATGGGAATTATTAGTTCTCTTAAATCCTGATGTAGTTGTCCTTTCATTTTGACAGGGACTATTTCACCTCCCCAATATTTGAAACCTACAGCTGTGTACATCCCTTCAGTTTATTAACTCATGGTTAACTCAGTTAAAATTAAAAAGTTTGGAAAAAATTCTGAACTCACCTCAGTATTTGTTTGCCCTGCAGACATTAGCCAATAAAGCTTAAAACAGCCCCAGGCTGAAGGTGGTGTACAAACTGGAGCAGCTCTGGGCATGCTGATTCTGAAAACTTGCTCTTTTATCATGGTTTCCTCTGGGTCCCAGGAGACAGCCACTTCTGGACAGTCTGTGAGAGAAATGGGAAGCTGCTAATAGCAGCTTATGTACACTACAAGTTTTGTAACTCAGACACTTTCTGTGTTAGTATATATTGGGTTATATTAAATGGAAGCTCTATGATTATGATGTAACACATAAGAAGGGAAGGAATAGCCCAAAAGAAACTGTTGTTCAGTTAATGAAGATAGGCCAAAGAAGAGCTTGTTATAGCTCTAAAATAATTGAACACAACCTGAGGAAGACTGATATCCAAAAATTCAGACTACTCACATTACTGTGATAGACATTCTCATAGACTTTTGCAATTTATTTCTTTGCTTCCTCCTACCAATTTCAAATAAATGTTATTTTTGCTTAAGAAATGCCTCATTTATATTTTGCAATCTCAAATTCTCTAAAAGACAGAAGATACCTGTGCTTAGTCAGTAATTAGTATGCAATTGTGGTAACCAATGGCTAGGAGAACTGTGGAATTCTACCCTGGATTATGTACGGGCAAAAGATACATAAAAACAGTTAGGGAAAAAGATGTGAGACAGGAATTAGGGGAAGTGCAGCAAGTCATATGAATATAGCAAATGCAGAGAATTATTCTTGTTTTTGGCCTTTCTGGGCAAAGCAGCTCCTGTGATCAGTGAGTGTGATCCTGTGATCCAACAGGATTGTGAGATACTGAAGTGGTAATACTGATGGAAAGCATCCATGAAAATATCTAATCAAGCTATATAATGTCTTCTTAAGGGCAGGGTTATTCAGTATTTCCTGTTTATCCTCTCTAATCAAGCAGGAGATCATTGCTAAATTTTCAATGTTGGAATTATTTGGGGTGATTTTGGAAATGCAGGACAGAGTTGCTAATATCAGATATCAGCTAAAAATGAGACACTCTGACAGCCAGTTTTGAAAGAAGCTCTATCCTTATCCCAAGTTTTTGTGAGCTCATTTTTTAAAGGAAAGACAAGGTAATTTTGGATCATGTTGAAGATTGCTGAAGAAGGGACAAAAAAAAAAGCCCTCAAAAGTGTCCTACAAAATAAAAGTTTTAAACTCTTGAACACAGGATCAAAGAAAAACTTAGATTAGAAGAGACTTCTGGAAGTCACCTGCTTCAAATTTCTCAGAACTCAGCCAGCTTCAGAATTAGACCAGACACTAGAAAGCCTTTCACAGCTTAACACTGAAAGTTTTCAGGGCTTGCCATTCCTCCAGCTCTAGGAAAGCTGTTCCAATGCTAATAAATGACAAGGGGAGGAATGTTTTCCTTATGCCCAATTGTGCTTTGTTGTGCTGCCACTTGGGACCACTGCACTCTATCCTCTTTCTCTGCACCAAAACCAAGTCTGGTTCCATGCTTTCTAAAATTCCTGTTTTAAATAGCTAAACAGTGCTGAAGGTACCCTCTCTGGAACAGGGGAAGAGTGGGGGGAGTTCTCACCCTGAGGAGGAAGAAATGACAGAGAATACTTGTGATGAATAGACCGACACCTCTATTCCCTGTTCCCCTGCACTGCTGGAGGGGAGAAGGTGGAGAACTCAGGAAAAAAGTGAAGCCAAGAAGGGAGAAGTGGGGGGAAGGTGATTTTAAGGTTTCATTTTATTTCTCATTATATGATTCTGATTGAATTGGAAGATTAAATTAATTTCACTTAATCAAGGGAATTTTTCCTGTTATGGTAATTGATGAGTGATCACTCCCCATCCTTGTCAAGACTCATAAGGCTTTTCTTATAGTTTCTATCCCCTGTCCAGTTGAAGCAGGAAGAGGTAGAGCTTTGGTGGGTACCTGATGTCCAGTCAGAGCCAACCCACCACGCAAATGTAGCCCTGGCAGTGTGGTTAACCTTGCTCACTGCAAGAATAGACTGGACAGACCCATTCATCTTATCCACAGAGGCTCCTAGGGAACTGCCTGCAAGATTGCTCTTCTCCTGTACAGATGCATGCATTTGTTCTGTCTGCACTTTTCACTGCTCAACTTCATGGAGATCCACTTGTTCTGTTCCTCTACTGCCCAACCCAGTTCATGTCACACAGCTCATCCAAACATGACTGGGACAGCATGCTATTCAATTCTTATGTGAAACTAAAGGAGTTGGTGTACATTAGAATATTAATGTTACAGATTTATCCATTAAAAAATTAAATCTGTACTTTGAAGCCAGATGTGCTCAGTAAAAGAGGCAACGGTTCTTCATTTAACATTGAAATGTTAAATACATGACTGAGAGTACCTTTTCCTTTTTAAGTCCTCTACTCATCCAGAGGCCTGTGAAAACAAAGCATTACCTGGTTTAATGCATTTCAATCTCCTATGTCATCTGGTTGAGTGAGATTTTGGAGTCTTGTCACAGTGTGCTGTCATATCGTGCTGGGCAGCGACAGCAGGGACACGACCTTCCCCCCGTGAGCTCTGCTATTCCCGGTTATCGCTTGGTGCGGCGCAGGAACAGATAACGACGACACGGGACACGGGGTAAAACTGGGTGGATTTATTAGGTCCACGACCTGGGACCCCAAGACAAAGCCTGGCAGGGGGGGTCTGCAGAGGTTTTTATAGGGGGAGTGGTATAGGGCAACCAACCAATGAGAGCATGGCAGGGGAGGAATCTAGGGCAGGACTAACATTCTATAAACCTGTCAGGGAGAGCAGGGGAGGGGGATAATGCAAAGCAACAAATGAGGTATCGAATACTACAAGATAGACAAGGAACACTCTGGAAAAAGGGGTAGGGATAGGGAGGATTGACAACTTGGGAGGGAGGAAATTAGGGAAGGGCTTGGGGAGATGGCTAACTCGGGAGGGGAGGATATTAGGGAGGAGAATAGTGGGCAAACACAAACTTAAAGCAAAAACCACACCACAGCAAAGTCTGTTAAGAGGGATTTTGGATTGCACAGAAGGAAGGCAGAGAAGAGCACTAAAGGTTTCCTTTCAGTTCTGATTTCTAGATTATACAATGAGATGTGTTGTTATTTCCTTGATTTTCAAGGTGTGTTGGTAGAGCATATCCCATCCCTTATGTGTAAATCGTGCAGACTGGTATTCATTCCCACTTAAGCAGTAAAAGCAAACAAATAAGGAACACAAATGAGACAGAAACAAGAAATAAACAAAGTGGCAAAGAAAGCTGCTGTGCAGTTTGGACATATGCCTCATTTTACTAGAAATGTCTTCACTGACAACTAAATCTCTTTGTTCTCAAAGGTATCCTGCTGTTTAGACTATAAAGCTAAAAGATACTCTGCTCCTCTTTTCTTTGTTTTTCCTCTTATTTTATCCAAATGAAGCCAATAAATTCTTTACAAAGATTAGCACAATTTTATTTGTTAATAGTACATAGGACAAGAAAGGCTTCATTTGACAGTTATTCTTTTTAAGTAGGTGGGATGTACATGTACCTTCTTTATTACAGTTGACGACATTTGCTGATTTAATTAATGATTTATACAAACTCTTATTTATTAGAATATAAATTATCTGATACAAGCAGTTTTTTTTCTCTGATTGTTTTGTCAGAAATACAATTAAAAATATGATGAAGAATTGCTACCAATACAGAAAGTAAATGTTTTTACATTTCCACAAATATTGTTTGTTAATAAGTTTTATGTCTCTCTAATAGCATTTCCACTGTCCCCGATAAAACAATTAGGGAAATCTTTGCTTCTGAGGTCTTTATTATTTTTCATGGCATACTGGGCGCACACATATTTCCAGGCAGAGCCTGTTACAGTGTTCTGGGAGATATATTTTACAGAATCAATATCCTGCCATGCATGCAGAATAAAATATTTGGGGGAGGATATGAAAACATTTCCATTTATGTGATGAAGTAAAACAGATTTCCAGCAGAGAAAAGGGAACTTACTTAAGTTATAGATATTCTGCATTTGGATGTAAACAAATTAATATGGGAAATAAAGATGTATATTAAAGCATAGTTGACAGCTTGATATTTTATTTCTGCAAGTTACTATCTAAGAGTAAAAATATTTTCTCCTTGTTTATTCCCCTTCATCTGATAACATTTGTGAACGTTAATTTAACCATCACAAAAAGCAATAAGTATTATATTACTCGGATAAAAAAGGACATTGAAGTAAGTCATTTCATGAACAACAGAGTCGATAAAACTTGAATTTCAAAGCCAGTGCTCCCCAGATACTCTGGGTGTTTGTATACACTGAAAGGCTTTGATCTTGAGTACTTCTCTGCAGATTATCTAGCTCCTGGGCTTTGTCTTGGAAGAAAGAAAATAGTTTCTGTTAAATCAAAATATGGGGGAGAGTTCAGGGACTGTTGCAGATGCTGTTCCCAGTAAACAATAAGGAATGACAAAGTGCCAGGTTTGGCTTCCCCCACCTTATAATGCTTTCCAGAACTGATCAGACAGTCCTGGTGCCTTCAAACTTCAGGATATGGTCTCAGCATGATTCTGTGAGATTTTATTTATGTACATATATATATATATGTGTGTGAGTGTGTGTATTAATACTAAATTATAATTGTCATAGGAAGATTTCTCGGCTCCCAGAGGCCACTGAACTGAATAGTTATATGTTAGACGTGCTCTCATTGAATGTCTTTTTTCTGTAAGAACATCAGGAAACACTTTTTCCCTGTGAGGATGATTGAACACTAGCTCTCTGGACACATTCCTGGGCAGCCTGCTCTCAGGGACCCTGCTTGCACATGCATTTGGACAAGATGACCTTCAAAGTCCCTACTCTACCTTCACAGTCTGTCTCCATCCCTTCTTCTGTCTCATTATGTCATCTGTATCAGATTATATATCAGAATGATTCCTGTAATACAGGAATGAGGTATCATGTAGACACAGAATGATCTCTTTGTTTGGTTTTCAGTATTAGTGGGTCCTTCAAATTAAAATTCAGAATACAATTTCTATGACTTTTGAAAATCAGTGTTTGCATACGACATTACATCTGTTAATAGTAAGTGGTGATAGAAACCATTTGATCAGCCATTTTAAGTTATACTGAATATTGTTCTGCAGTTTCCATTATAAAGGATAATCCTGTCCTAGAAAGGGAAAAGGATAAAATAACATGGAAAGTCTTTTCTTTCACTTAATCTATGACAGCCTTGAAAGGCAGTGTGAGGAACCACAATACCTGCTATTGTAAAGCAAGACATGCAGTTTCCTTGAAATGTAAGTGAAAGCCTGAAGCCAGAACAACCATAATGATTATTTAAGTAAATTGAGCTAAAATTAAATTCTGGAAAACTTTTTAATTATTTTTCATTCCATGTTAATGGAGAATTAAACATTGACTCTGGCATTTGTCCTACAAATTACAAAGTTTTCTCCATGAACAAGTGCTAGATTTTCTTTATTGCACTTGTTCAACATTTATGAGAAGAGAGAATGGCATTAACTCACTGGCAACTTCAGAGAGCTATCACAGAGGGATATGACATCATTGCCTAGAGTGGGTGACATGGTTTAAATTAAACCTCAGCATGCAAGGAAGAAACCAAAACTTGAAATTTCCAAATGACAAGTTAGATACACAGGGCCAAATACTTCCTGCTTTCATTCTGTGCCTAACAAAGCCAAGGAAAACTAAGATACAATAAAGACATTTTTCATGCTATCTTTAGCCACTTTTTTGAAGCAAGATTCAGGCCAAAATACATTTAGAAATACATTTAGATAGCATGTTAAAAGTATACAATAAATGCAGTATAAGTGGAAATAAACTATTACTACATTCACTCACAAGGTGAACTAATTTGTTCTGAATACTTATTTGTGCCTTTGTTATGTTTTAATATTTTGGGTTAATTAGTTACATCCATTAGCTTAATAAAATTCAAAGTGTATTTATTTTGAGGCATAAAGCATACATTAAAAACATCCAAAATATACTGAAAAGCATAGTCCAAGGCCAGATATGACAGCTGTGATGGATCTCTGCTGATTACCTCTGATGTGGGACCTGGTACAGTATCACTAATTGTGAAGAGCCCCAATGTGCTTTGTGTGAGAAAACAAACCTCAGTACTCTGATGCTCTGATGTCAGATGATCTGTCAGGTTTGGCAGGGAGGAAGAGGGATGTAGAAATCATAAAAAACATAATGTATCAGGCTCCCTTTTATTGTTATCATTTCCCTAAATAACATTCCAGATAAAAATGAACTCTGTTCAAATACAGCAGCATACCCCTGACTGAAATGTAAATGCTTTGAGTAATATTGTTGGAGGTTTCACTGTACTGTGTAACCAACTGCTGATACCTCCTCACCTCCTTCTTTCATTTGATATTCCTTCTGCACGCACTATGGTGAGCTGCTGTGCTGTTCTCTGATGTAGAGCTGCTGGCAAAGAAATAACACATTTTTACCCTTTAAAATTTTTTATGTTCCCACTGACTTAAAGATCTATTTTAAGTAAAATCAACTGTTACAATAAGTGTCTTAAATATACGTGAATGTACTGGCTTTTATTAAGTATTGCTTTAATCTTTTGGAGCACTAAATGAGTCACGTTTTCATAATAGATCAGTTAAGTGTGCAGCTAATATCTAAAAAAAAAAATGGTTGTGCTTTTCAAACCCATTCTTTTTGTAACTTACATATATGTGTTCTCTCCAGATGTAGCTTACCAGCATGAAGAAAGAATATTACATTAATGTATAAACAGGGGAGGAAATATTATAAAGCCTTTGCCTTTCAAAAGGGACTAAAAAATTGATGTCAGAACATCAAACTACTTTGCAGAATGGGTTTTTTAACCAAAACTCTGTTTTACATACAGCCTTTTTATATTTCTTGTTACATAAGTTGTAACTCTAATTCTAGATAATTTTTTATTTGTCTCTCTTATAATTAGTTAAAATAGTTACTACAGTATTTATATTCCAGTATTATCAATTCAGTATTAGTAATTGCTCCATCCATAAAATAATATGGCCTCTTTTAAGAATAATAAAACTGATCCATGTAGCAGTTGTATGTATGTATGTATGTGGCAATGTATTTTCATATGAGTATGTATGAATAAACCTAAGAAACCATCAGTTGGGTTTCCTCCTTGGGTTTTGTTCCTCTTCTACTTTATCTTGCTACAACATTCCTTAACAGAATAGGCTTATTTTCCTTATGGAAAATGGTACTTCTGAAAAATAACACCTCCTTCTACCTGAAGAGGGACCTGATTTACCCTCTATGTAGATCATACCAAAGCACAAATAAAAATAATGCAAATGCAAGTTTATGAAAGCAAATAATATGAAGTAAAATTAATATATTTAAGAGATAATATATTTTCTGACATTTTCTAAATTAATGTTTTCTTAACAAAATATTCTGATTTTTTAAAAATTTTTTGGACAAATAAAAGGTATTATTACCCACTGGAATTTCCCCACCCGCTGGACAATTGCTCTCATTTTCAAGACACATTACATCTAGACAACCTACATTTCCATAGGCATTATGAGAAGCAAGGTATCAATGACTCTCTAAATATTTGTCTTTAGAAAAGTTTCCTAACTGGCATATATTAATATTATCATAGCAAATTGAGGATAACTGCTACTAATGAGCAAGATCTTAAGGTGTAGTAAGTCAACAGAGCTCTGTTAGAACAAATGGTACAATGCCAACTTATACTAATTATGCACACATTAAAGTTAGACATAACGTATAAAATGCCATATCTTAAAATGGTCAAACTTTCAGTAAATCAGTTTAAATTGATTTACATATCCTTGTAATAATAAGAAAGCTACAGTGTCATCTTTTAGAGTAAGTCGTTCCATGCAAGCTTATTTAGCCTTTGCCTCCACTACTAATGACACATCATTTAATAAATCAATGTCTCTTTGAATCTTATTAATGTATCTGAACAAACAAGTATTTATTTTCATGGGACTGTCCTCCAAGTGTAACCTATTCTTGAATGTTTTCTCTGTTGTTGCAAAGGTTATAAAATATATTGGAGTAGTTCCTTCCTAATTAAAGACACTTTTATCCTTTTTTTCCTAAAACTGAATTAGCAGTCTTGATAAGACATAAAGCACACTTTATACTAAGAGCCCATTTCACTGTCAGTTGCCAGATAATACAAGATATTTTCTACCTGAGAATGAAAGAACTGATGATCCAATTGCCTCTCTGACAGACCACATTTGTTTTCAGGACTGCAATATAGGTGTGAATATTATTTTAGGTACAGGTCATGAGTCCATTACCTGAAGTCTTGACAGATTTGAAGGGAAAAGGGATGTGGTCTAATGAAAACACAAAAACTTGAAGAAGAATGTTGCTCACTCACTTTTGAGCTTTGGGGGGAAATGACTGTGACTGAATATTGAGAGCTGCATCATTTTAATGATAATGCAGTCAAAGAGAGACTGATGGGAAAACTAATCACTGGGGGAAAAAAAGCTCAGAAAACCACAAGTCAGATTTAGTGGGCAGATAAATAAGACAAGGACAAGGAAAGCCAGTATTTAAAGAAATTGATGTTTTAATTTTTCCCTTTTCCCATAACAGATTAAAAGAGAATATGTGATTAATTGAAAAACAAGAAATCCAAAAATAAATACAGTTTTTTTCTCTTATAATGAATAAATGGCAGAGTTCAATATGTCATCGTACAATCTGAGCTTCAAATTTAGAAAAAGAATTAAAGAATGTTTGTCTATTTTCTCCATAAAACAGTAGTCCGAACTAATGGAAAGTGATAAAGATCAAATTTTAAATGTGTGTGAGAGAGGTGAAAGAGGAAGATGGTATGAGGACCTTGGCATCAGTGTTATTGCAGTGACAAAATTGCTTCTGTACAGTGACCCAAATTGTCTCAAACTAGGCTGTTTCTCCAGCCAGAGTGGGATATTACTAAAGTTCATCTCAGGATTTTTACTAAACAGTCCTGATGATTTTTCTTTTAATGCAAAAATAACCTGCCAATGAAATGAAGAAGCAAAGCAATAAAATGTATTTTTGGCATAGTATATAAATCACCAAAGGAACCCAGTCCTATAGCATTCAGCAATGGCAATATTCACTAGGAGAGCTGCAGGAAACATTTGCAAAAAAGTTGAGACAAATCCTTGAGTGAATTTTGAGTGAAGTTGTGTGTTAAGTAACATGATTTTTTGGTGGTTGTTTTTGAGAAAATATATGTGCCTGTCATTTAAAACAAGACTTTCTATTTCTTGTTTGCACATTGTTTCTTACCAGGACCCTTGTCTCTTAATACAACAGAATTAATAGCAGAAAGTAGTCTGTCAGTTTCTGTCAGATGTGATCCAGCTTTTGCAAAAGGTGAATAAAATTTTAAAGGTGAGGTGTATTTCAAAAATACAACTCTCAAAAATACCACCCTCATGGTATTTACATACCATACGGTGCTGTGCAAAGTAATCATTAACAGAAAAGTTCAGGGAGCAGCTTCTGGTAAAATAGTTCATGATTCCTCTCTAGGAAGGAGTTCCCAAACAGGGAGATACAGGCAAGGGACATACTAGGCTAGTAAACTTTGCAGAACACAAGTACCTCCAAGGAAATGAAAATAAGAATGTATCAGCCTTGGACTCCCAAAGTACAGACATTTCTAATGTGCACTTTAAATGCTCTAAAATCCTTGAGAATCATTTAATAAGTGGAAATTTTCATTTTGCTCTTCATATATAATGTCCAAGGCTGCAGACAGGGTTTTGAACTAGGTAGGTAGTTATGCCTGAAGGAAGGAATTTCTGAAGTGCATCTGTCCCTGGGGCAGAGTGCAGGGATGTTCTAAATACAAATTGACTGTGAAAAACAAGAGGTAGGAAATAATACATAGGAAATATGTACTGTGGCACTGAAACTACAAATGCTGTTTTGACTAGTTATTCTTCTCTACTTGTCATGTCAGAGGTGACCACATTAAAATTAAACTGAGACAATAGAATTAATATTGCTGTGTAATAAACATCATATTTTATATTTCCTCTGCCAAATCTATTAATGCTATTGCCTCTTCATCTATGTCCCCATTTTCTCAGCAGTACATTTTTCACTTTCTGATGTGTTCTACATTTCACAGTGAGCAAGACATGCTTGTATTTCCTAAATGAAATATACATCTGATATGGAAGGGCTGCTATCTACATATAGAGAACTTGCTCCCTACAAAGCCATGTGTCTGACCAGTCACAAATATTCACAAAAATTAATGTAAGTTGGACAGACCAGCACAAAGTTAATGTCAACCTTCTCTAGTTACAACTTCATTTTTGGACATATACCTGATGCCTTCCAGGATCACATTTCTGTAGATGAGAACAAACACTTGATTTGTCATTTGTGTCTGTGGTCTGAGAAATATGTTCCTGTGATCCACTTTGGAATTTGATTCTTGACACTTCTCTTCCAAGAACTACCTAATCCTCACCTGAATACTATTTTCAGGAGTAAGAAACCTACTTGCCCACAGCTGACCTTTAATAAAAGAATAAATATCATCCTTCCCTACTCATTCTGTCCAAATAATCGTTTTTTAGTTAATGTACTTTATGAATTAAGTTCAGAAATTGAATGTAATCCTAAATGCTACCTTTTAGCAATTTCCAAAAGACATCCAATACTCAAACTATTTTTTGCTTATCTGTTTGAAATAACTACATATGGGTCAGACTCTCAGTTTACCGAAGTTAACGCTATTAAACGAAGCTACACCTATTTGCACTCATGTCATAGCCCAGCGAAACTCTGAAGAGTCACTTTTCCAGCTATTATTATATAGTTTACATTTCGTTGAAAAGTGGAAGGATTGTTTCTGGGCATAATTAAGAACAAAATTAAGACCTGTACTCAGAGAAGGCTAACAACAATTACCCTATTTTACCCTACTACTTACTGGGCAAGGTGTCATATTTTCATGAGCACCTTGACATTTGTATGAAACATTTTAATCTTCTGCCAGACCTTTTAGCAATGGATCAAGGACAGTAAATGGTCTGTCTTAGGCTGCATGGAATTAGTGACCAAGGGAGATTCTTTTATTAAATCCAGTAAAGGACATATATGCAGTAAATCAGAAAGCTAGGTTTTTACATGATTGTCTGTAACGCACTGGAATCCCGAATGTCAAGAGGTATTTTTGTCCCCTGTGGCAAGCACATTTCTCTCTCTCTCAGGATTTTTTATTGAAGTGCACAGAGAGAAATGAAAGAGAAAACAATTTCTATTTCTGCTCCATGTTTTTCTCTTGTGGAATGTATTTGGAGAATTGTTTACCTAGAGTGAGCTCTTGGTTAGATCATGGTGGATTGTTTGGGCCTGAGAGCCAATCGGATCCACCTGTGTCTAGGCTCTGGAGAACAGGGTCACGAGTTGTGAGTTAGTTAGATATGATAGTTAGAGAAAGTAGCATGTAGTATTTAGTAACCTTTTTTATATAGCATATCAATGTATTATAACATAATTATAATAAAACAATCATTCAGCCTTCTGAAATGGAATCAGACATCATCATTCTTCCCATTAGGTTCGCCGACATCTACAACAGTCCCCTCCTGATTACATATTCTGAAGGTTTATAGTAAATTTCTATATATTTCTGTTAAATTGTATCTTTCATTCTATGTTCAATTTCAACTATCTTAAAGAGTAAGAAAAAGATTAGAAACAACTAAGATTAGAGCATGAAGAATGAGTAAGATGATGAGAAAGCAGGCTTCTGACAAAAGAACACTTCTGAAAAAGAACTGAAGTTGGGCTTGTGCAACCTAAACAAAACAGTTGGTATATGATAACCTTGGAACAATAATAACCATGGATATATAATTACCTTGTGTAAGCATTTGAAGAGCAGAAACACAAAAGGCACCGAATAATTGCTTATCCTCTTGAGACTGATTGAAATGAAAAATATTCAATTTTATCTGAAAAAGTCACTAAAGATCTTAGAGTATATATTTTAAATACCAAAATATTTCTATTTAATTGAAAATATACCAAATTTAGTGTATTCATAATATCTGATAATAATGCATGAACTTTCATAAGACATTTATTTTGATAAAATATAGACTATCATGATAAATGGCATATTCTTTTTATAGATTCCCTGTCACCTCTAATTTATGTTTATATAAAGAAAAATAAAATTGCAAAGAAAACCTCTTTAGCAAAAGGATGTAAAAAGCATAATAGTGTTGTGTAAAATGTGTCTGATTCGTAAATTCAAATATTAATTTTGAAGCCATATGGATAAAGAAGTCTCATGTTTTGGAATGTTAAGGGGTTTTTTTTGCAGCACAGAGTATAAACATGTATTTGGTAACCCCAGTAAATTCAAATGTATAATAGAAATAGACTTATTTAAGTGTGGTAGTTTTGACTAGCAATAATTATCTAAAAGACATTTCTTAAGAACAGCCTACATTCTTACATTAAGAGCAACCATAGGAGATTTTAAACCTTAAAGAGATTCCTATAAACAATCTTCTGAATTCATATTATAGTCTGCTTGGGCATGACATGACAGTTGTCCAAGCAACACAGAAGTTCTGCAGAAACCAGAAACTATTTTGGAAAAATAACCTAGGAAATGCCTGGAAAAATAGCTAAATAGACACCCACAAAAATGAATATGAAGAAAAGGATGGCCATTCTTACTGTATTTGATTATTATGGGAATCAGCAAGTTAGAATTGCAGATATTTGAGGTCTAAAGGCATCAAAGCCATCAAGTTGTACTGGTATGTTACAAACAAAAATAATAACCCATTGTGCTTGCAGCTGTTCAGAATACCATCAGTGCTGTAACAGTCTCTGCTGTGATGTGGGTCCACTTGTGAAATTTGTACATTAGGAGTCCTTATGAAGAGAATTTATAATCTCAAATCTAAATCTGTTTCATACTTGTACTCTGTCAAGTCCAATTGACTCTTCAGAAGGTAGAAGTCTTTACAGTCAGCAAAAAAAAGATTGGATCTCAACAGCTTGAGATATCTTCTTTTCTGTCTACTAGGAAGGCAGGGAAGAAAAGAAAAAAACATTAATATTCCACTTCTTTTTAATATCTTGAATTATTATCATTAGACAATTTTCACTGTCAGGAGAAATACAATACATAGTCATCTCCAAACTGGGGCTAATAGAAATAGAGTACGGTACAAGAATTCTCTTTGTTGGGAATACTTACTTTAATGCAAGTCTTATTTTGCATGTATTATTGCTGAGGAAGCTGATTCATGAACATGGTTTGTTTCACAGCTGATGACAAAAAAAATCAATATAATCAATGAATATATAAAAGTACAACACCATTAGATAAATTGTTCTCTGTTTTTCAATCACAAACATTTTCAAATCTATTTTCTTTATGTACTTACATGAATAAAACCTTTGGATATGAGACCATGTGAGACCTCAGCCTTATTTCTCTGCTTACAAGACCTTTTTTAATCAATCATTCTCTTTAAGATCTGCTCAGAGTCAAAATATAATTGAAAACTTGTAGGATGCAAAAAGGTCACATAGTATAGCAACCTCTTGAAAGAGTTGTCCTTCTCCTGTGAAAACAAGAAATTAGTTTTAAGCTTTCTTATTTTTGTTCACTATATGCATGTTGCCAGGAAGAAAACATAATTATGTTCAGAAGTAATCAAAAGAACTGATCCTTTTCATATCTTCAAAATAGAGAAGAGAGTCACCATTTCAAACAAGAAAATTATTCAAAGGAGCATGTCAATTTTATTCTATTCTAGCAAGAGCTCAGATCTGCAACAAAATCTGACATGTTAAGATGAATGATTTAATTTTTCATTAAATTAAGTATTGATAAAAAAGAACAGTTACCAAAAGAATTCATACCTACAGAAGTTTCTAGATACACTAAAATTGTATAAAAATTATAGTAAATTATTTTGATTCCTTTTCACCTGTATAGGAAATATACATTCCAAAACTAATGCCATGACATAGGCCGTGGTGGTCCAAAGCTGAATATACCTGCTGAATAAAACTTAAATGGCTATGTATTACAAAAGAATTGTCAAAAAAGAAGGAAAATTATTTCACCTATTTTTTACAGGATTTGACAATTAGAAAAGCTCTAAACCATCTCTTCAAAGCAGGTGTCTTCTAGGTTTTCAGGCATTTCATTTTTTGGTCTGGTGGTCTATTCTATTTTGGTAATTTTTAAAAGGCTACCTTTAACAACTTTTGAGGAGAGTTGTTTATGTTTGCTACAAATAAGTAATGAAAATACACAGAAACCACAAATTAATCTTTCTAATGAAGCAATGAGGGTACATGCTTAACTGAACAATGATTATTTTGTCATATAGATAAAATAGGAAGTCCTAAATAGTTTGTCTTTTTTCTATTACCATAAGAGCCTACTGATAAACTCAGTCGGTGGGGTAGTTCAAGAGGGATTTTTAAAAAAGCCATCCCCATTTGTGAGTTGAAGCAAATATTTTTCTAGAACTATATTTCTACATCTGTCATCATCAAGATGTCTTTCTTTGGAATAAAACGACACTCAAGATATGTTTCTATTACCTTTAGATATTATTAGGAATTCACATAAGGAGTCTGCAATAGGATAATAAGAAAGTATGGTGCAATTATCTTCAAGATCAATACATTAAACCTATTTTCTTAATAATCATTTCTTATTAATCATATCATGTATAGTTCTTACTTCTGACAAGCTTGGGATTCTCAGCTTCCTCTGTTAAAAATATTTCCTTATCTTCATCTACAGCATTAAGAAGAATAGGATCTCCCACCCTAATTAATACCATTGGGCATGTCTACCCTGGTGTGTTGACTGATAACATTCTGCTCTCCAATCCAAAATACTCTTGTACTGCAAGTCATGCAATTACTGCAGTTACTATAGTACTGAAGTGTTGTAGTACTGTTGGAGACAAGCTAACAAATATTTTGCCTGGTCTTAGAAACGGGGTATCCCTGTTTATATGACATCAAGCTAACAGTAAAATATCATTTAGATATGTTGTAAATGCTATCTCACCCCACAGGAAATCTGCCACAGATTTGATCAGAGAAGACTACTTAGAAATACACAAAATGTGACTTGTGAGTAAGAAAGTACTTAATTTCAGATTAGCATAGCAAAATTTAAATTTAAAACAGGTTTTTACCAGTGCTATTGCACCTTAGTGAGCACACAATCCAATTTTTCTGGTGTACTGCCAGGCTCTCTAGTTAATTTCCAGTCTTTCTGCAGTCAAAATCCTTTTGACTTTTAGAAGAAATTTTGATGCAATAAAATTGGTAGTTAGACCACAGAAGACTCCTGACTAATAGAATTTTTTTTGTATCTTTCATAAGAAAGATGGCAACGTCTGTAGCTACACCTGTATACTACTCTTCCTTCGTACTTGATTTTTCTCCACAGGTCACATTTATCTGATAATGCTTAGGTATGCTAATGGTTGGTCTGTCAGTGATAGGATACAACTGTTTGAAAGCTCTTTAGTATCTGTACTATATAGATAATGCCAGAGGAATCTTTTTAAACTATTTTCTGTGGACTTTCCCATAATTTCCCTGAATCCTTAAGCTCACAGAAGTGCAATAAGTAAATCCTACACAGACACTGTTGTTAAAGTATTTATGAGAAGAAGGAATGTATTCCATATGTACGAAAGCCAGGGAAGAAGGCCTGGTTTTGCATCAAATGAGTTGTGGCAAAGCATTTAGGAATAGGTTTGGAAAAGAGCTGCACATGTCAGATCAAGATCAAGTCACTTAGAATCCTTATGAAGAACACACAGAAATTTGGCAGATATTCCAGCCTATAAGGTTAAATGAAAGCCACAACCCCCTGAATTTTGGCTACAGCACATCATGGCCTTGTATTGAGCCTGGATTTCATCCTTCCCAATCTTCTTGTAAGTGCAGCTGCATAAGGTGTGAATAACCAGTCTTTATGTGTTGCCCATTAATTTCATCCCCAAGGAACATATTTTATAAAGTTGAGCACAGTATCAGAAATGATTGCATTGCAAAATTTGCTTTTATTGCTATGCTAGCCAGTTCTAAGAAGTAATTTCAATCAGAGAGAGCCAGGAAATCATGAGTTCATCTCAGTTCTGACAATGACTCCTTGTGTGAATTCGACTATGTCATTCAAATGCCAGTTTTCCAAAGGGACCTCTTAGTTTGGGCACTTTTCATCTTGGGTACCTACTTTTGAGATTTCCCAAGAATCCTGGTTTCATTGAAGTTCATTGAACTTTTATGTTCATAGGGGTCAAAATTTCACCCCTATGACTTCTGTTTAAGAAAGCTGGATTCTCAGTCTCTACTGACTTCCTCTGGTCATCCATTTGGAATGTCTACAACTAGGCCATTTCTGCAGTCCAGCATTTTATTAACATTTCTGTCAGGGTATAAGCAGGTAGAAATAAAATCAGCTCTTGTTTTCAGTTACAGTAATGAAGACAAACATTAAACCCAGTAGCTGGGAAAGCACCATAAAGTTGCAAACCAAAATTATGTCAGGGGTTTGACTCTTTCCTCATGAGGACTCATCCTTCTCTCTAAATATTTGTGGAAGCCTCATAAAAAATATTTATTGCAATTAGCAACAATAGCTGAGCTACCATCATAGATCATAATAGAACTATGGAATGTTCTTTTTATTTTATACTCATACTTAAGACCTGAGTGTACAAACCCAGATGATGTTTTTATACACCCCTCTGTGTGTTGAACTGTGATTAACTACCTATGATTATATCAGGCTATAAGAAGTTTAATGTAATGGCACAGGAAAAGGAATATGTAATAGGATTTTTTTTTCTTATGCTTGTATACAGAACTGCATCTTTAGATCTCTGTCTTTGCATTTCTGACTTCATAGCCCATCCAGAAAATTTCTTGAAACCCCACTAGAAATGACAATTCAGAATTTACGTTCCAGGTGTTTTGCTGAATAATTAAAAACTCTGCACACCAAAACCACTCAGTTCAACCTTTTAGCTGTTTGGGGATTTTTTTCAAACCAAATGCTGAATGTAAGTTTTGAACCTAAAAATTTGTTTCTGTTATATGTTTATAAACTATTCACTTGAGAGCTAAAGAAAGGGCATCAAATATGCAGAGATCTAGTGTACTGAGTTTTAGTTTCTCAGTGTAATATGTACTTTCATAGAAGAGAAAATTCATTTGGTGCCTTCAGCCAGCAATGATCATGCCTCTGTCAGCTGCAAATCATTCTGACATAATTCAGAGGTTTTGTTTTGCAGCCTTGAATGAACACAACCTTGGAGCATGGGCAAGATAGATTAAGAAGTTTTTTGTGGTGGTGTGTAGTCTTGTATAATATTCTCCTGCACTATGTCTGGTATCATTGCTGACAGCAGGCCATCCATATGCAAGTGTTAGATTCCAGAAATTACTCAGGCTTCTAAATTCCATCACTGAGGTTCTTGAAGCACCTTGAAAGGGTATTTACTCCCTTCCTCAGACTCAGGTAGGTGCTCTTGTATAAGACTAATTCAAGATAAATATAAGAGTTTAGGTATTTAATTCAATAAAATTGTCAAAATTGCCTAAAAATCCAAGCAATAAAGATGAAACACAAATAAATTAAGTGGGGCAACTAAGAAGTTACTTACATGGTGTCTTTGAATTGACCGTAAATATCAGGGGAATTATTTGATTATTCTGATTCTACCAATTGCTCTTCAGATGTCCTGATATGGCAAGAACACACCAGCAATCACCAAGACTTGAAATGGCTTTATTTAAATTCACTAGTTTTATTCTTATCTGCTCTCTTTATGCTTAATTTTTCACTCTACATTTTCTTCATATTTCAGTATGCACATGTAATACAACTTTGAATTTCTTTATAAAATTGTGCTTTCTATCCAAATTAAGCAATAAAGTAAAGAAAAGAACAAGTCGTCCTCACAGAATGTTGTTTTGATTTATGCTGGTCATAAAATATCAATCATAATTTTAAAGCAATTTCATAAAAATGTCATTATATTCACTTTTTAGGAAAGCTGATTCACAATGATGGAAAAACTCATGAAAAGATGATAAAAACTTTGACAATCTCTCTATATTTTCTTTTTTTTTTTTTTTTTCATATAAAGAACAGCAGAATGAAAACTGCATAAATACAAAGACAATTATGGGAACTTAAAAACCCAAGGTACTAGCAGGGCAAGATAATTCCCTTCTCTCCCTAGACACTACTTTCCACACAAATTAAACAGGCTAAAAGACACATCTTGTAGGTTACCAACAGAAATAGGTTTGCTTTCCAAAAATTCATATTGCTTCAGCCTTGTCTCATTAAAATGTAAGGTAAATCCTTCTTCTGAATACTTTTTATGAAGTTTTGAAGAACCAGTAAACAGGCCAGAATGTTTTTCTTTTAATCTCTGAAAAGATACGAATCCCATGAAAAAGACATAGAGCGAGTCTCACCTGCATCATCTTACCCAAAGTAAGATTTAAAATTTGTCTTTAAAACCTGTTTTATGGCTGCATTTCTCAGTGATTGTGTGCTCTGTTTGGATGCAGTTTTAAGAGAAAAAAAAAAAGGATTCAGAGATGATGATCTCACTTCTGAACTATAGTCTGGTAAAAGGATAGAAAAATATTTGCATCTTGTCTCCTTATACATCTTTTCACTATCCATGTTTTTCATATTATTTTAAGAAATTTGTGGTATTTGTTAGAATAATACCATCACTAATTGTAGCAAGAAAAAATGGATTGAAAATCTTTCTGAAATCTATTAGGCATTACATTTCTTCACTGTTTAGCCCAGTCTCCTGTGTGACAATAATGAGATACTAAAAAGTAACCAGATTATTGCTGAGGTATTTTTTTTACATCATTTAACACCAACTATGTGTTAAATCCATATAGTATTTTCAATAGGTTTCAGAACCCAATATATTTTAACACCTCATTTTTTTTATTTGATTCATAATAATTCTATCCTATGGAGTAGTATGACAAACTCAAATCTGCTGATAGAATCACCAAGGGCAGATTCAAAATTCATAGGACATAAATGATCCCATAATGAAGAGTTGAGTGTACAAGAAAATCTGTCAAAATGTATGTGCTTAGGAGACATTATTTTTTAATAAGTGTAATAACTAATGCATGAATATCTGTTGCTTTTGGCTCTAGTGGAAACAGAAATAATAAGTACAGTGTGAAAGAAAAATAAGAAAAAAAGAAGCCATACTAAAATAAAGAGACATTATAAAAAAAAACCCAAAACATATTTATTCATCCTATAAATCCACCAAGTGAAACAGTAAAGGTGTCTCAAGCTAGATTTTCTCAATAAGCTATTCTTATCAGAAAATATAAAAGTACATGATTGAAATGGCTATATTTTTTTAGACACTTCCAGCTCAATAAAGCCAAGCTATTTTCCTTTTTTTTTTTTTAAGTGTCACCATATCAGACTTGGACTAAAATATTTATAGACTTGGTCTGTGACTTAGGTCACAGTCAAAGTGAAAAGTTTCACAACTGACATTTATTCATTATTTTGATTTCAAATAAATTAGAATAAATAGAGCTTTATTTTGTAAAAAAAAAAAAGTCATATGCATTTTGAGATACGGAGCAGATTAGAACATATAGGCAGGTATGTCCATGTACTGTGGCTGCCAGAATAAAAGCAAAGAAACTTTTTTTTAGTTAGCCTATTGAGCATGAATAATGTGTGATGGTAACAAAACTGTGATGGCAACTTTTTGGTTTGAACACATGTTGCTAAGAACATAAAAACAAGAAAACAATCAACATACATGGAATATTGTTTTATAGCTTTTTATCTGTAGATACCACTGAAATATTAAGTTAATGTCAATGGTAGCATTCATTTTACTGCTAAAGACTGACTTCTAGAGATGCCTTAGTAAGCAAGAAAAATCATGGAATCAATAAAGTTTTCTAGTTTTACTTACAGTCTTATGAATTAAAATTGGTTTGCTTGTGGAAAATATTCAGATTTAATCAAAGTAATAATGTCAGAACATTTTTTAATAAGTAGGAAATACACTTTAACTTACAAGATACAAGAAATATGCAGATTTCTTACATATAATAACCTCCTTGTATGCCTGTAGAGAGATCAAAATTCAAGATTAAGTGGCAAGCATTTGATTTTTGTTTGAGACCCACTGGGGCCTCTAATAGGCTGTGAGCAAAGAGAAGGCAGCATGGGTTTAAATTCTGTCTCATCATTCTCTTGACTTCAAAGAGAGTGAGAGTTTTGGTTCCATTAAAGTAGAAAAGAATAAGTTATAATGATGTCTACATTTAAAACAATCAGCATAACCATTCAGGTTTGAGTATTTAGTGATATGCTGCTAATATGCTCCCTGAGAGTTAGGTGCCAATATCTACTTAGCAAGGTCAATCTCAGCAAGTGCAGAAAATTCAGTAACCTGGATGCCATTTCAAAGTGCTGCTCGGTATATTTCATGTGTGAAAGAAAGCATGTGTTCTTCCATGAACTTAAGCAATTTGCCTATAGTTACCCAATGATTGTTATCACCATGGATGAAATTTGGATGGTGAAATCTCAGCAGAATCCATTTCTGTATTTTTCAGCTCTGTATTTTTAATCCAGATCTGTCTTTTTCCAGCCATATTTTTGCTTCCTCCATATAGCATAGTACAAGTAGGCACTAATGAACACTGATAGTATATGAAGCTTTTTATGAAGGTTTCCAAGATCTAAGACTTGTTAGATTGGTTTGACAAACTTATTCCATAATATTTCTTTCATAAATATCACTAGTCTCAGGCAAGATGAAAATGTGACAAATCTTCCCAGATGTCTTAACATTTATCCTATGCTAGAGAGCAATTGATGGGTTTCACTTTGTTGCCTGTAGGAGCAGGGAACTAGATTCAGTAATACAAGAGACCTTTTCCAATACAATGTTTCTTCCAGTTGGAACCTGAAGGGACAGAATTTTTTCTTTAAGAAATCTATCAAATGGCAGTGAGGGTTAAAGAGATGTAATAGATCACCTGCTCAATTTAACTATTAGAATAATTCTGTTCTTTTGAATATTCACCTTTATATGTTGCTCCGTGCAGTTTTAAATATCTCGAGTGTCAGAGGTTCCATCACCTCTCTTAAAGGATCAACTTGCAGGAATATAAGTTTTATGATAGGGTGTCTCTAGCTACATCCATGCCTTTTATCAGTACAGTAGCCGTAGGTGACTCCTGTCTAGGCTGGGGAACTAATCGGAATAAAAGCAACCCTTCACTGAAAATTAGTAGCTGAGAGATACAAAAACCTAGTCATACAACAGCAAGGGTCTCAAGAGAGGTGTCTGATCTTCAGAAGACTCAAAAGTTCTTTAGGCTTACCTGAACTAAAAACTTTTACTGATTGTGGGGCACTGAGTGCAATGACCTACCTGATTCTTCTACTCTTAACGCATTTGTGCAATGTTAGAATGCTTAACTCCAGCATTTATAATGGTTTGTGTTCTTGATTGATGCCAATACCCAATGTCTCTGTGTCTGCACAATTCTGCAATTCTGAGCAGTTCTGGATTGTCACCTCTTCTGCTGGTTGATCCATCTCAGTCAGATCCCAGTCTGAAACCATATGCTTATTCACTCACAGGTGGCACTTCTTCATGGGCTTTGTTCCCTTCACTCCTGTATGGTTTTCCAATCTGCTTTGACTATTTTCACAGTGAATATTAACAAGTCCCCAAAGACATCACTTAAAAGTTATAGGTGACAGCTGAAAAAAGCTGTCCTGAAGTATTCTCTTTCAAAACACTAAAACACTCTTCCCATGAGTTTTCCACGCAAAGATGCTGAATACAATGTGATTTTTACAAATGTCCAAACTACTGTGAAAATAGAGATAGTAAATCTAAAGAGATGGAAACATCCAAATGGAGTTGAATATTGCCTTGAACTTTTTAACTGATGCAAACATTTTTAAGGTAGAAGTGATCTTGACTATCAAAGCATGGATGCTTTCAATTTTTTTTTAATTGTCTAATAATATCAAAGCAACTTTCATATGCCTACCTTTGTTTGCCTCACTAGTCTAAGACTTTATAATAGTAAATCCATTTTTCTTGGAATTACAATAAAATTATATGGCAATCTTATCTACAGTTTTTAATGTGTTTTACACTTCAGTGATCTAGGGCTCTCAACAATTTTTGAGTCATATATAAATATCACTATCACAATTTGAACAGATGGGGAAGCTGAGATGCTGAAAAATAACTTAAACCTGTTCTCCAGACTCAGTTCAGAATAATATTCACAATATGCCTAAATCATATAGAGGTGTCCTTGGATCACTGCATCTCTCAAGTAAGTGAGGTCCAAAAATTGAAATAGTATATCTATTATGCTTTTGGGGCTTGAGCTATTATTTCCAGATTTTGCACTCTGTTATGTCCACATAACATCCTTATTAGGTGTCTGTATATTGCTCTGCACTGTAGTAGCCCAGTTTGGCCTTCAGGAAGGCCCTTAAGAGAATATCTTGTTTTAAGTTCTATATGAGGGACAGAATGCCACTGTGAAAAAAGGTACTTATCTGAGTACTTCTCTTTCACAATAAGCCAATGAAACTAGGTTTTTTCAGTTATTTATACTCCAGTGGATTTGGATATAATTTTTTTCTACTGACATTTTTACAATATCAAATTTTTTATCATTTTTTCTTTTTATTTTTTCTTATGTCTTTTTTTTTTCAGAAAATGACATTTTTAACATCTTTTTTACAGAATTTAGTTATTAAAAACAAATTGATGTTAATACTCCACATTTCCCTGAGCAGTCTTCTTCATAATATCATACAATTATATATGGGCATGGAGGTATTGCAGTGGTTATATTCAAGTCAGTTCAGAATTTTTTTAAGTGCTGCTGACATTGTTTTATAATATTATGTTCATTTCACAACAAGAGGATGAAAAATTTCAAAAATGTTTTTATGTGGACTTGGAAAATCAATATAATAAAGATGAAAGCATACACATGCAGAAAGTAATAAAGTTACTAAGAGACTATGGAAATATATGGCTCAAATAATATTTAAACTAATTAGAAGGGTGAAGGTTATCACAAGCAAAGGAAGAGATTCAGCTCCTGCTTAAATCATGTATATAATCTATAATTCCTCTTTGTAACTACGTATAAGTTTAGAAATCTAAATTTATGCTACAGTCACATAGGTTTATAACAACTTATAGCTGCTTACTGCCATTTCAGAAGCCTCTGCTTCTGCATTTCCAGAAAAGTGGATGACTGAAAGTTTAGCTGGCATAGAAAAAAATTGGTGTAGTCTACAATATATAGGTTTGCCTGCAACCCTCATGTTTTCCTATGCTACAGTAGGGTCTTAAATAAATGATCCCACTTTTGCAAGGAGAAGAAAAATTATTTACAGCTTTGGAGGTCTTATTCCTTTCTGGACTTGTGAATTGTGTGCAAAAGAAAAAGGAATGAAAAATCTCCCACAGTCAAGCTGGATAGTTTTCCATATTCATATTAATTTTTTTTTAAATTGAATTTATATACATTTTAATCAGAAAGCAAAAATCAAGGTGCTCTCTATTAACATCAAAGAAATAAGCATGTATAACATGTGACTAAGGCGCAGTAAGAAGACTATTTATGCCCTTAGCTGATGTTTCTTTTACTGAAGGTGACTTCACACTGATGTACCTTAAACCAGATTAGAAAACACTTTAACAAGTTTATAATCTGATTAACTTTTTTATGAAATGCAAATGAAAATAAATTGTGTGATGATATTGTCCTCCTTATCACTTGAGAAGTAACAGATAACATTTTCATTTAAATTAGAGAGTCTCACCTGGGATCTTGTCTTTTTCACATTTACCTCCCCTCTTTATATAAACCACTTTATTTTTCTTTTAGTAAGACTTGCCCCTCACAGTCAAAACTATTATTCCTGCAGCATGCAGACAGGCATTTTCACAGCTGAAAATACTAGATGCTTCTTAGGAATGTTAAAAAGATATTGCAAAGGGTAGAGGATCATCCTCCTTAGTGAAACCTTTGCCAAATCTCATGTCATGCTCATGAGATTTTTATTTCCCTTGCAAATCTTGTTCTTCAGTGCTTTCTAATTATAACTCTTCTTATCTCTATATATATGCATATTGACTTGCTGGATATAGCACAGATCTTAACTTCAGCATAGTAATGTATGTCATTGGCTAGTTCTGTAGAATGTGAAAAACAGACTTTATTTCAGGAGTTTGAGAGAAACCTCTTTTACATACCTTGTGAGGTACTACATTCCTTCATTTAAGACAGGAAAACTAGAAACTAGTAACCTGCCATATATAATTCTGTGTTTTTCTTATATCCAAGATGCAAGCAGAGGTTTCACTGAAGCCTTTCTGTATACTGAGTTGCTGACTGGAAAATTTATGCCCTATCATTTTAATAACTATGCTGAGATACCTACCTTAGACTTCAGCCGCTTTCAGACCATACAACAAAACTTTAAAAAATTACTTGAAACAAGATTGCTCCCACTAGTATTAAATGACAAGAGACATAGGACTTCCCAAGTTCTGAAATTCATTACCCAATATCAATTTTTCCTGGTAACATCAATTTCCCTGCTTATTCACACTGTTCATACTTAAAATCTTCCCTTAACAAATTATATTATCAAGGTATGTCATCAGAGGCAGGGCTGTGTGATCACTCTCACAGAAATCATTCCTCCAGCTGTTTAAACTTAGTAGTTTCGTGATAATGCCTCTTTCTATAAAAAAAAAAAAAAAAAAAAAAAAAAGCTTAAGAATACCAAGCTTATTAAAAAATATACAAAGAAAAGAGTAGATGGTAAAGGGGTGAGTTATTTCAGCTTAAATGTCAACCCCTGTAAAGATTAAGAAGCTGATGCCATTAGCCATTCAAAGAGAGAAAAAGAGTGGGGAGAGGAGACAGAGAGAATAAATGGCATACAGCTGTAGGGATGAGATCTCATACTGCTAGGGGACCCAGCCAAGCAGTGATCAGTTGCAGTGATATAAACCACAAAAAGGGCATTTGAGCCAAATCTCTCTTAAATTAAAACCAGAAAATCTCATGTTTTATTGTAAATAAAAACAACCATTGGGTCTGATACTGTTTTCTTAAGGTTTACATTGATTGTGCATCCAAGAAATCCACACATCTATCACACTCTCTCCTCATCTAAGATATGAAACAACTGATAATATACTTGGCTTTCAAAGTCACTGAGTCACACATGACTGAAGAAAAGAAAACTTTCGGGCAGCAGGACTATACACTTGGTTTGTTCCTGCGCACGTCTAAGATTTGGTATTAGCAAATGACAGATCTACATAAGCCTCTAAGGTGCAGACCTGGACGAAAATTAAGGTGTTTTGACCTCTAGTTTAATAAAATTTTTAGTTGAGATTCATCTGCAGAAAGACAAGTGGTTTGGGAACGCCGGGGCATCAGACTGCAGCTTGTGCAGCGGGCCCGGGTGCGTTCGGGGCTGGAGCCGGGGCAGCAGCGGGCGGGCGCCCGGTCCCGCACAGCCGCGGGCACTCCCTGCTCGGGAGCCCCGAGCGGCATCTACGGCATCTCCCCGCCTTAACTCCGTGCGAGCATCCCCACTCCCGAAGGAGGTTCGGCCCTGCTGCCCTACAAACTGACGAGCTACTCATTTTATTTCATCCCCAGCTGACAAAATAACAAAGAGGCACTAGCTTCTATCTGGCTAAAACAGTAGATATGGTACTGGAGTCACAAAATTATCTCTGGAAGTCTTCTCTGTGTGATGTGATTCTGCACCACCTTGCTGAGCAACACACTGAAGTGGGAAACGCAAGGAATTTGCAACATTGCCTCAAGAGCTTTGTCTAGTACCCTTATAGATGTCACCACTAATAACATAGGAGCCTGAAACAAATCTCACAAATATATAAATAAAAGACAATTTGCACAAAAATATATGAACACTCCTGAGGAACAGAATTTTAAAGTAAAAACTCTTGGAGATTGGGATTTTAAGTAACATGAAAATCATGGTCAAAGATCCCATACTGACTTTCACAGAAAACAGAGCAAAAAAGCATAATTACACCTGGATCGGGACTGAGTATGTGGTAAGCTCTTGGTTCTAAATTATATGTTATAGAAAACCAGAAATATCTGGCAACTGGAAGCTATAAATAATTTTAAATATTTACAAAAAACTAAAGCAGTGATATATATATATATATATATATATATGTATAAAATGAGGTATTCTTCCTTGTTCTGGATATTTTGTGGTTTTTGTTTCTTTTTTTTTAGTTACTTAGTTTTAAGTTCCAGTTATATTAAAAAAGACGAAAATGTATTTCTGGAAACTTTTAAGACTATTGAACTCTCAATGTTCACAATGCATTAAATTGTGTTATTTAGAACAGAATTTCCTGCAATTGCCATACATTAAGAAAATAATGCAAGGTTTAATGGTGTATTAAGAATTTAATTTATTGCAAAATACTAGTGGATTTTTCTCAGATTACTGCAAATTTAAATATGCTGCAGTAGCTAGCAGGGAAAATGCAGTCTTTTGGACTGCAACTGTTTTGTCTTAACTGTCTATGTTAAGACAAACTACATTGCCAAAGTATTTCTCCCTATGGTCTTTTTATTATGAATGGATCATACCTTTTATCAGGAAAGGAATATGGAAGGTGTAAGACACTGTGTGGGCTTTGTAGTACCAATAAATCAAGGACAAGATTTATGTTTTTTTTTTTTTTTGCTAGCAATACTGTCACAAAAAAGCTGAACTGCATGTGAGAAACCAGACATGTAAAAGCAGATGGCTGAGTTTGCACATAGTTAAGGCTGTTTACTAGAAAATAAAGTTACACTGGACAAGCTGATCCCATTCTTCCCTAAAAGATCTTTCTTTTATTTGTCAAGGTGGTGCAGTTTTATGTCCATTGGGCTTTTCTCTGGTGGATACAGAAATAACTGTCATTAAAACTGATTTTATGTTTGTATTAATTAGTGTGTATGTTTCCTTTTTTCTTTTGTCACTGTATCAGGTTATTATAATATAATCTCTAGAGACCATGGTAGTTGTTTTAAAATTTCAATAACTTTATCAAGTGAGTAAAAGGTGGATAAATACATGTCAATGAATCAGTAGAATTCAGTCCATGTAAATTCATTATTAAATGTGACTGCAATTCAAGATGTATCACCAATCTCCTTAGTTAATCAAGGGAAACCCAAACATTTTAGACTGTAATTGTAGAGTTTTCAGAGTTTCAGTCTCTTTCAAAAGATGACTAATATGATTTCCTAATCAGTTTTCTAATTCAAAGAATGTAAATTGTACTAATGCTGCCTGAATAATGAACATCAGAAGTTACTTAGAAAGGAGAGAACGAAAACATTTAAAACAAAGAAAGCAAAACTCCACCCAGTATCTTAAAAGTTTGATTAATTAGAGTGACCTGCTTTGTATTTCATCTGTCAAAAAAGAAAAATGAATGTGTACATTAGAGCCATTTACTGTGCTCTGGTTCACCAATCAAAGTGTCTTAAATAAAAATAAATTCCATACATTAAGGTATTTAGGAAGGAATTTGAAATGTAACAGATGACAAATTGTTGGGCTAGTGCTCCGTGTTCCAAAATTTTGTGAGAATTTTTTTTAATCAATTTTTTTCCTAAGGATATTTCTAATAATTTTATTAGCATAAAACTCATCCAACACAAACTTGATAATAATATATAATGCATAAGTCAAAAACTGCTTAACTGAAAATATAATATAATTTAATTCTGAATATAACATACTGAAAATTAGGTTTAAAGGTTAATGGGTTGGAATGATCCCCCTGTGTTTCTTAATGTACAGTAATCCATGTAAGTTTTGGGTTTATACAGAAACTGTGTCAGCGGGAAACCTCTACCATTCCAGTAACAAAACATCTTTAGAGAAGGAAACTAATAAAAGTAAAACACTTCAAATTTGGGAGAGGAAGCTCTTAGATTATGGCTTAGATTTTTCATCAACATTAATATTTACATCCTTTTATGTGCTGTTATTAATATCATATTTCAGTAACAATAATTAAAATCAGGCTTTTTCTACTAGGATATTGTTAGCAAATAAAAAGACTTAACTTTGATCTCTTTTTCTTACTAAGCACTGGATTTCAAACTAAAACTTCATTTTTGTTTTCAAACCTCTGAGATAGGTGAATATTGACAGCATGTTTGGAAATTAAAGCATTTAAAGTACACAAAAGTGAATGTCTTGGGAAAATTTCTTGACTTATTTACTTAAACTAAAATTAGTCAAAGGCAATTTCCAATTTTATCGCCTCTGGCTGTATGACTGATATTCCTCATATTCTAATACCAACTGCAATTCAAAGAACAAAATGAATTAGAGTTTTCCAAACAGAATAAAATATTTGTTAGAGGTTCTAAACTCAAGGGCCATAATTATGTTTAGAGATTAGGTAGGACCAATAGAGTCTTCCCATACAATGCTAATTAGAAGGTATAAAGTAGCAAACCACATCAGCAAATAAAGTTGACTGTTCTGCTGGATGAATACATGAAAAATAAAAGTCCCAAATTCTAAATTGGAAATATTAAGTATAGAAAATTTTTGAGGTCCATCTAAAGTATGAGTCTTGACCAGGAGTGGAGATGCCTTGTATTCTGCCACATTGAATGTTATGTGTGTATAATTTGTATCTTTTACATGGAGGAATATTTTGATTGTTTTTTTCTACCCTAGAGGAATTTGTCAAGTGTATCTGTGGCAACAGAGTGGTTAAAAAGAAGCAGATTTTTTTTTTTTGGTGCAGCTACATTAAAAAAAGAATTTGAGAAGTTATTAAAATGTATTTTATGTAATAAAAATTACACATTGTTCCAGTTCTTTTGCCTCTAATTCTCTGAACCTAGTTTTGTACAGGCTTCAACAAACTGGAAGGGATCATGTGTTAATTTGTAAGTCTAAATCAGATATAAATTGAAGATCAAGAACATTATGTTAATTAGAAGAATGTTACTCCACTACATGATAACAGGTAGGTAATTTCCATCATCTTTCCAAGAATCAGACTATTAGGCTACTGGGAATTTACAGATGCCCCTGTTCTAGAAGTGGTGTGAGCAGCTGCTCTGTAATCTCAATATGCCCTTAATCTTCAGTGAAGTTTTGCTTCTGTTGCCTTAATTTGATTATGTATTTTTGCTCTAAATATCAAATGTTAAGCAAAGGAGAAAACTTATTTTTGATTAAACAGTATTAAAAAGAACAAGAAATTATTTTATGGCTCATTCATTAGCAGACTAAATCTATGGAGGAATCCCCAGTTATATTTTAAAAGCTAAATTAGAAGAGGATTTTTTAAAAAGGCTATGTTTAGAGTGTGTTAACAGAGAAGTGCACCTAAAATAGTCTTGAATATGTAAAACACTCACCAAATCATACTAAACAGCTGTGAAACCTACTGCAACTTACTAAATCTGAGAATTAGTTAAACAGAAATGCAACAGAAGAGAATGCACCAAAACTTAATTTACTCCAACAAGTAAAACCTACTTGTAATAATTCCTTAAACCTTGCAATGAGCTACTAACAAAGGTGAAACATACATTAGAACAGCAAGAATAAAGTAGGAAGTTTAAATTTTTTTTCGTTGGTTATTCTGACGTTGGGCTGTGTCTTTCACTCTGGGGCAGTTTGCTTCGTGACATAAAGGAGTCCATAAGTTTTTGTATTGAATATTCTAATATTTCTTCCAAAGTTAGTAAAAGTAACTTTTCAAATGGCATAGAAGGTAGGACACATCTGTTGTGTTCATTGATAAAAATATTTTTTATCATCTCAAAATTTTAAGGGACCTACATTAAGAACTAGATCTGATCAAAAATAAATATCTGTTTCCTTTGGATTCAGATTTTTACTGGTCTCATAGTAGAAACTCCTAACCATTTCAAAGATACCATTTTTAGTCATATATGAAACTATGACGTTTTACTCTAAGGTAAAGGCACCACTCTGATGAAGCTGTATAAGAGCTGGGATAATAGGGAACTAAATTATGCTTTTATTTCCTCATTGAAGCCTGGAATTTCTTTAATAAGATTTTCCATAAAAGTGTTTACTGTATACATAAAGATAAAAACTTTAAAATCCTTACAGTGTTGTTTTTCTTTGCATATAAAAACAGGACCATGAAGAGATGCAGCTTGATTCCAAGTGATGTTGTTAGATGCTTTCTTATTCAGCTCATCTGTGCTATTATGTCAATGAACATTATGTCTACTACTACTAGTGCTCTGCCCTAAATAACCAATTATTGGCTCTCACCAATTATGGTTTCCAATTATTAAATTGGAAACAAATTCTTGTTATCAGCGATTTTTGAACTCGCAAAATGTCAGGAGAAAGGTTGGGAAAATTTTACTCTCCACAAATGCGTGAAATAGACTGGACATTCTAGGGAGCAAAAAAATAAAACATTTATCAAATGAAATAGATTTGCATGTTGAATCTGTAAAAAGGCTGTAGTTAAATGTCATTGAGGAACATGGGCTTTTATTACATTGTCCATTCAAGAATACTCTAATACCAGTTGCCTTACAGCAGCTACGAATGACAAAGTCAGGTTTCTTTTAATTACCTACTGCTTTCTCATGCTTTCCTGTATTCTATTACTATTTTATTACTATCTGGATTTTTACTATCCTGTATTTTATTACTATCTGGGAAAAAATTATGTAATGATAGGATGATATTTTTGCACAATTTAATCCTATAGCTTGTAAAAACTTGTTTTCTTCCATGTTCCTTTAAAAAAATGCAAGTTCTTTATAATTCTTTACTAACACAAATGTAGTAAACCCAGATGCTTATAGGAGAGATAAATTTTGTGGGGGTATGTTTTGTTAGTTTGGGATTATGGAGTTGGGTTTTTTTGCTTGTGTTTGTTGGGTTTTTCCCCCCAGAAAACATGAATACAATATTTTCTCATCAGATATACACTTACTTTTTTGGGGCAGTGATTATGATTTCATACAAATTAAATTACACATTTAAACAGTCAACTGATTAATGGCATTGGAAAATTAGTTACAAGAGTGCACTTTCCGATACTGATATGCTCCCTAGAACTGTGTTGGAACTTTTGTAGCCAATCAAATGATTTTCTGATCTCAAAAAAAAAAAAAAGTGCTTGTAATCTCCAGTTTATCGATTACAAAACTGACACAAAATGGCTTATTCAAGCATGCAGAGCAGACTTACACATTCACCTGCAATTTTTTGGTGTCTAGCATCCGTAAGCACAAAATTCAAGAGAAAATCACAGTTCAATAAGCATTCAGTATTGTGCAACAGCCCCTATTTATTTTAAAGAAGCCAGTCATCTAAGTTCACACCTCTGATGTAGATGTGAAGCTGTTCACAAATAGCACTTCAGGGTAAATTACTATCTTAGTAAGAAGAAAATTCTCCTTTAGGAATAAAATCTTACCCTAAAGTTTTAAAAAAAAATATATTCTCCAGGTGTCAATTACCTGAACCAAAATACATTTCTCTAGAATGGAATGTGACAAACACAAAAAAGAGTAGGAATCTAATCTAAAATAAATTTGTGTTCTCACTCAGCCTCCTGATACACTGGTATCCAGACCACCATGCTTTCACATGAAGCACAGATCCATCATCTGCAGATGAATCTGTATGGTGATAAAACCACATTTATAGCCCAAATCTGAATGATAACATGCAATAAATAGGGATTTTAAGTGGGAAATGATCTCAAGAATCTTTGCTTTGAAAGATCCTGTTTAAGATGCTGTTTAAAATGATCAGTTACATTTTCTCAAAATAGGACTGAAGAAAAAACTGATTGGTACAAGTAATATTCCCCTACCAAACTTCTGACTATTACACAAAGTGAAAAAAAAAAATTTAAAAAACCCACACAAATCAACTTTGATTCTTTAATGCTGTCATAAAACAAGCTGTTAAATCACACAAACATTCCCTTAGAAAGCCATCAAAAAAAGTTCCTCTGATCAGTTCGCTGCATGAAATGAAAGGGGAAAAAAAAGCAGAAACCTTTAAAAATTTGACCCATTTTACAGCTGAGTTCACAGCAAAAGTCAGCTAGAGAGGAAATGAGTTTTTACATGGTTCCAGTTTTATGTGAAAAGATAGATAAGCTGCTGATTGCATCAGTAGTTGTGTTTGTCATTTAATCAAATGAGAAATTAGAAGCTAAACTTAGTAATTCAGCTGCTACTGAATATATTATCTCTTCTTGATATAATCACAGAGAATTTCACTTCAAATTAACTCTTGCAATCCAATTAATGCCTTTATAAACCTGAAAAAACATTTTCTTCTCAAAGATAGGCACATTTCTGTCCCATTTTTCATTTGAACAATCATTGTATGAAAAGAGACATCTTGTGTTTTAGAGGTCACCTGCTCCTGCTGTTTGTACTGCCCCTGAAGTCATAATCTTCTGCCTGTGACATCACAATTAGTTTCCACAGAGCTGATTATAGCCACAAACCAAGGATTATGACTTCAGGTGAGGGAGAAGCAGCAGGAACAGATGAGCTCCTGAGGAAAATGTTCCCTGTTCAAGACTGTAGCCTTAGAAACAAAGTGCAGAAAGTTGAAGTTGTGCTCAATTTGAAGCAAAACACTTTATGTGAGATGGCAATGTCTGTTAGGAATTGCCTATTGGTCACATGCATGTAATTATTTTCCAGATAAATGCTGAAAAGCAAGGCATGTAAAACATTCAGTAGATAGTACCAAGGTCCCCAAAACTGCATTTAGTTTAGACTTACAAGCCCCAGATTGTCTCATTATGGTATTACCCATAGCAAACAGTGGATAAGCAGTGCACTTCACAATGCCAGTAAAGATATTGCACCAAAGCATTTGTAATCTGGGTTGAGTGAGAACAAGCAGAAGTGTAAACAGGACTAGAGTACAAGATGCCAAGGTAGAAAAAAAAAAAAAAATAATTATATAACTCTGTGGGTGGCTAATGTATATATCTTGAACCTAACAAATGTAGATTTTAGCATGAGTTATTATCTGCTCTGTGTTTAAAAAAAAATGGGTTATTTTTATTGCCTTTAACCCACTGAGAAAAGCAGTGTTTTCTGTCTAATGGTGACAGCAAGGGGCTTTGGGACTCCACATTTCCTTGTTGAATTACTTTAAATAAGTCACTCGATGCATCCAGATCTCATTAACTGGTCTGTGAAATGCAGTGCTGCAGCCCTTACAGTAATAAGGACTTTTTAGACTTTCAGATGTCTGTATGTTCTGAATGTCAGAAATATCCATATCTATCTATCTAATCATTATCCCACTACAAATATATGCATGAAGGCTTTGGGCCAGATTCTCACCTACTGTAAGTTATAGCCAGGAAGTTGTAACCAGTGTGCCTACTAAAGTCAAGGATCGAAACTTCACAGATAAAGAAGTGACAATTACATTGTAATAGAAGTACAAAATGAAAAAAATATTTTCCCATCTGGTTTTAGATCAAGAAATACATTTCAAAGACATCAGAAATTATACTTCTTGGCAATAAATTATTTTCAAGAAAACACTGTTGCTCAGGGAAAGAAAAAAAATCCCCTTTAATGATATTGAAAACAATAAGCTTTTTAAAGCTGTAAAAGTTTGCTGTGTTGACACTGTACTTTGAAAACTGAAAAAGCCTTCATTTTGACTCTGCTGAAATACAGTATCTGTGCTCAAAAGCTTTCCAGGTATTAATATTTCATAAATTATAATTAATCTTTTTTAAGTCTTACCTTGCTGAAAGAAGTCAAGCAACTAAGATTAGGTCTTTAGTCTTTAAAATTTCCACTTGCCCAGAGGATATTCTACTGGGCTCTGTACTCAGCCCCCTATTGATTTTAATTTATATAAATGATCTCTTGCCTCTCTCAAACTTCTGTAGGGGTGCCATGCACACTGGCAAATTAGAGACAGGCTGGTGGTAATGAATTACTAGGCAGACATTTTCTACATGGGCTGCTGCTAACACTGATTTAATTATTTCTTCAAGTTAAAATTTAGGCTTAACTTCAAGTCTTGTCCAGGCTGTGGCTAGATGGCTAAGGGAAGTAACACCTACCAGGGCTTATCTGACTATGAGTCATATTTAAAGTCCAAAGTGAGGGGAAAATAAGTAGACTAGTAACTAGTATAATAATGAAGTACCTAATCTAAATGGAACTAGTTCAGGAAATGTGAAAAAGGCCTGAGGTCAGTGCTAAGGTGCACTAGGTTGAAACAAGAAGAAACTAATTGCACCTTTTTTGGCTGCTTCTGACATTCAGGAATATGACATTTTCATTTTTCCCTGACTTATTTCTGGGCAGAGGGCCTGTACATTTTAATCTTCCCTGTGTCTCTAAAACATAGGTGGTATGTAATGTTTATATAAGTTCTCATCAAACTAATGAACTTTGACTTGGTCAAGCTCTTTTACTTCTCAGTGGATCTGACAGCTAGATCTGCAAGAGCTCTATGTGGAGTCAACTGCGAACTGGGTTGTGAATGGGGACAATCACTCTTCCAAAGGGCTTAAAAGTATGCTTCGAAATTTTCATGCTCTGCTATTGCACATAGCACTTGTAATTCCATCTTTAGCTGCTCTGAAGTTTGCTGTGGAGTGTTTTGAAATCCATAATTTCAGGTGGCACACAAAATGTGATGCCTTCTGAATTAGTGCAAGTTGGCCTATGATTCCCTCAGCCCTGGGACCCCACAGTCCATCAAAAGAAGATAATATTTAACTGTGCAAATATCTGCTGTACCATTTGAGCTACTACTTCGGTCTCAGCTAGAGGTCAGCATACCTGGGACTATGGAACACTGTTCAAGCAGATGGCTCATCTGAAAATCCATCAAGTGTTTGGAACTCTATGAGGAGTTACAGAGAAGGAGATGATAAGAAATGCTTCGTAAGATGTATAGGAAAAATTTATTTGGAAACTCCACTGACCATCCTGGTAGGCATAAGGAGACTGTTGAGAAAGCTGAAAGATGGTTAGTGATTGCTAAATTGAAACCTTTAGAAAGACAATCAAACAGATTTTTCTCAAGCGATTATAAACTAGGAGGCACTGGATATGATACTTTTTAAATGCATCCAGAAGTCAGGTCAGGATAAGTTACTTTGAAGTTCTAACCTTTTCACAGTTGAAAGATGCTGAAAGGTAGGGTTTCTTGAAGGGAAGGTCTTTGGGTGTCTGTCTGTTTTATTAGTGTCTCCTGTGTATTAATACCTACAAACAGAAAAAAAAAAAAAAAAAAAAAAAAAAAAAAAAAAAAAAAAAAAAAAGGAAGATATCAAAGGGGAAAACTGCTCAACCTAAAAAGAACCAGGGTGTTTCTCTCTATGTACATCTCTTGTTGAATATGTAGATGCTCCAGCTTTATACATAACCATGACAATCCCTAATATCTTATAATGCCCACAGTGAAGAAAAAGCTCCCCCTGCTAGGTCACCTATGCAAACCCCAGTTGTGGGTCTCCTTCTCGTTGCACCCCCATTGTCACTGTGTGTGCTGGGTACTCTCTGCTCATCTCTTTCTAGTCAAGGCAGAGTTATGATGCTGTGGAAAAAGTTCTGGCAGCATTAAAACAGGTTTAACTACTGTTGTTTCCATCTTCCCATTCTGAAGTCACTTCCCACTCTTACAAATGTTTGTTCTTTTATGTTTCATTTCATTTCCTACATCAGCTGACTCTTTGCTTTCAGCAGCAATTTCATTACGGTTTAATCAGGTTGATAGTCATCTTGAGTAATTGTCATCATTGCTGATTTCCTCACAGCATTATCAATTTTGGCTAAAATCCTCTTACTCAGAGGTAGATAATAAGGCAGTTTGTTCACATCAACAGTTTATACTCACACTCTTCGCTTATTACCTGTTGTATCCAGGCCGTGTCACCACAGGGATGCTACTTAGACTGCCCCAAAGTATCAAACTCCCTGAGCACTGCCAGGCATTCTCATCTGATCTTGCAGTACATATCCTGTTGTGTCCCACTGGCACTGGTATTTGCACTCTACACCATAAACCCTTGTGATCTATGCTATAGCTTTATTTGGTAAGCCAGAAAATTCATCCTTCATAGGAAGTATTGGATTTGCCTCTTGATTTCCTCATCTGTATTGGCCTTTCCTGGTTAACCCAAAAATACTATTGTATTCTAATAGATATATTTTTGGACCCCAGGCTTTTCTTTTTGTTTTATCGTTGCTCACATTTGTTTGTTGTGTGGGGAAGTTTTTGTAATTATGTCATGTTTTCTCTCTCTCTCTCTCTCTCTCTCTCTCTCTCTCTCTCTGTTATGTCTCTGCACTCATAGTCAGGAGAGGAGCAAGGGCTGCCACCATGCTTGTCCTCCCACACATAGTTGTCTGTGGAGTATGCCAGCTTTTTTTTTGGCATTTTTAGTTTCTTTTAATTCCCAGGGAGCTCATGAGCTTTCAGAAACTTTGTAACCAATGATTATTAATATTATTTCTCTTGTCTGTTGCTATTTTGGTTTTTTTTTTGAGTAAATATGGGGTTTTATATCTACTCATACTCATTTTTCCCTATTGGTGGAAAGGCATTGGCTAAAACTAAAGGGGAAGTAAATAATTTTGGAGCGTCTGTCTCTTAAAGTGTCTTTAAACCAAGACACGGACCCGTGCTATTATTTTTATCTGAAGAAACCAGAAAACTGAAAGTTTAATACTTCCGAATAATCAGCAAAACTGTGGAGTGCCTTTCCTGAGTCCGAAATTAATAAAATGAGGAATGGTATTCTGTGCTCTGCCAATGCCAAGGGATTTATATTCCAAAAATTTCATTTCACTAATGTCATGTAGGTCTTGAGCAGACATTTCACACCACTCATCACTTTCAGAGACAGAGAAGTTGCAATACATCAATGTCTTTAATGACAGCACTGGCATATCTTGTATGAAGTCTCCCATGCTTATCTTTAAGGATGTCAGTTTTATTTCTCCATTTCTAAGTATTCAGGCTTGTTTGTGGGTTACAAGAGCAATATATTAGATTGCATGAAGATGCCTTTAAACACAGGGACCCTGCATTGTAAGAGGGATTCTGGATCATTAAGTGCAGTCTCCCCAATGTTGATGACACGTACACAATTTAGCTGACTTCAGACATCATTCAGGCTTCACTTTAGAGACAGGTTTTCCTCTCACCACATAAACTAAAAGGTCGGGGTTTTTAGCTTTCCAGATGCTTTTCCCCTAGTTTTAATTGTTATTTTAGTTTACAGTCTGAATGTTTATACTCATCACCACTTTATATCCATTTCTTCCTATACCAGCATTATTTTTCAGACAGAGATTTTTTTTCTAGCACATATCTAATTGATGTATTTTTAAACAGCAAGGATTTTTCCACATAAACTTTAATTTTCTGCCATTCAGTTTTCCCTAATAAGACAAATTTTCCAGGTTTTTAGTAACCAACATAGGCCTTGTAAATCTGTCTTTTAAACAAAAAACAGTAACTGTTTTTATTTAGTACTTCAGCATAGCAGATGCATTATAAATGAGCTTCAGTGTGAAGCCTCACTGGTAACAGTGTCTCCTGGAAATATGTCTTCTGGTACAAGGGTCACACTGGATTTTCCCATGGTCACAGCACTTCAGTGTCTGTACTGTGAATAAATAAATAGTCTTTTAAGCAGACATAATTCCTGGTTGACAAATTGCCAGCTTTAACAGAAATTTATCTTTGAAACAAATCTTTTTTCTTCCTTTGTGGCAGATAGATTCTGTAAGACGTACTTCCAAAGCATGATACTTTATGATACTATGCGTAATAAATGGATTGTTTGGTTGGTTGGTTGGGTTTTTTTTTTAATTTTCTGTTTTATAACAACAGTCTGCTGAATATTTTTGACAAAAAGATCCTCCACCTCTACAGAAGAAAACCCTCTACAGGGTTTCTTTAAGTTTTTCTGCTTCTCATCTTTGAGCTCTTTTGTTTCTCTGTGCTTGTTGAACCTTCTCAGACCTATCAGTCCTTTCAAATATTGCTGGATTGCCCTCACTGCCACATCATGATTCTTGTCTGGCTGATACATTTCAGGGTACAATCTTTAGGAGGATACAAGCCAAAAATGCAGAAAAGGGTGAAACAAGTAAGACATCAAGATGTTCAGTCTCCTAATTTATTTCAGCAATAATAGCTCAGAATTTTTTTTTATTTCCATGAATTAAAACACATGATTTTTTTAAACTCATCTGTCAAAACTAAAATTGCTCAACAAGACTCTTAAAATATTTGTTTTTAGATTACATATATTGTTCAAAGTGAGGAAAATATTAGCTAAACTAAATTTGCAGTACATTGTCATTTCAGTTTCCTAAATGTCTTCTCCCAATACGTATATAAAAATACTAAAAATTCTGAGAGCATTGGTTGCTACAAGAAAAATTATTGGACATGCGGTCAAGTAGAGGAAGACAGAAAGCACACATGAAAGAAGGAAAACATGAGACAAAAAGGATATTCCAATATTCTGAAAAGTCAAATATTTTTAAAGAAATTATCCAATAACAAGCAAAAATAATGGAACTATTGGAAAATTTGGAAATATTTTGTCATGTGTTTGAAGAACACTTAAATTTCTGTTAATAAGTATTCATAAAAATATATTATCATTTGTATATTTAAACAGAACTGATTTTTAATATTTTAAATATTTTTGGGACTAAGAAATTGTCCCTTCCAAACAAAATTAACTTGTTTGATATCAGACAAACAACCCCAAACCCTTGTAAGTCTTACTTAATTGATAAAATCTCTTAAGTAATTAATATACTGTAATAGATTGAAAAATACTATAAAGAAGTATTTACTCTAAAATTAAAAAATATTTTTAAGGAAAAAAAATCATATCTGAAGAGATTTTTTAAAATTCATGTCAGCTTTCATGAATATGAAAGATTATCTGATTTCAGCCAATCAATCATTCTTTGTGAATTATCCATCCCCCTTTCATTGTGAGGGACAGATCTACTGGCAGATGAGGAATGATTCCAACCCAGTTTCTCTGTCTGGACTAGAAGGAAGTTTAAACAAAGAGCTATAGTGAATCTTCATGATTCTTACATGTGATGTAGGAATCATAAATCACTTAGCAGGGAAAAGAAACTATATCTATCCTATAAACTCTAGCAAGCATTATAAAGCTGGAGTCCCTACAAAAAATCAAGGACAGTTACTTAGCAGCCCCCCTAAGGATCCACGATCCTTAGATTTGGTCATGATTTTATCAATATGTATTTCTGACATCTAATTATTACTAATTTAAATTCCTAAGGCTGTATAACTGCCCCCACCTTGAAATGTGAGTAGTTTCAATCCCACTGGCTCACTCCCTTGTTAGTGTTTGCATAAATGCCCTATTCATATTCTTTGGGAGTATTTTGTCAAATGCACCATGCTGAAGCAAAAGGGGTTTTTTGCTAGTTTGGCAGGGAATTAATCAGAATCATCCAAGCAAAGCTTGGTTCTGCATTTCTTACTTGTGTTTTCTGTTTATTTTCACTCAGTGGAAGACCTTAAGAGTGAATATATCTCTAATCTCACCACTCTTAGCAGTGCTATACTAAATCCCACCAAAAAAATATAGGAAAGCTTAAAGAATTCTTTTATCATCATACAGGAATTTAGCCATCACAGCTGGAACAACATTTTCTTCATCATCATTTGCCCTTCCAAATGACAAAAATACAAAAATACACCAATGAATCTCTCATATTTCATGTAGTGTTTTATCCTGCTTAGCAACATTCAGTAAAGATATCTGTCATGACTGTCATATAACACATAATTAAACCTTAAAGTCTGATTTGATGGGTTATTCTGGTTACTCCTGCTGCTTCATGTATTATGCTTGCATCCACAAAGGAATCTAATGTATTCAGTTAGAACTGAGATGACTCTGGGGTAACAAAATGTAAATGAAATAAAAGCTTGAAGTAAGGAAATTGAGACATGGCAAAACCAGGAAATGAAAAAATGCACAAAATGCTGACAGTAATAAAATTCTGTTCAGCTTCAGAACTACACTGTACTTATGCTGTAACTAAAAGATACAAGATTAAGTATTTGGACTATTCCAGAGGAGACAGTCTATGCTTGATTTGATTTACAGATGTTTAAAGCAATTCAAAACTTTGATAAGAATCATCACGTTGCACCACCATTGACTTACAATGAATAGGCATAATTTCAGTTCATGAAATCATAGATTCATACCATATCCTGAGATGGAAGGGATTGAGATAAAAGGTCTACAAGTAAGCACAGTATCTAAAATACTACTAATTTCATCCTATTACTTCATAATTACTTACGGATTGCTACAACTGAAAATCCCAGTGGAGCAGGTAAAATTAATTCTATTTTGTCCCCTCATAATTTGGGATAAAGCAACCTGTATACATAGGCTGTTTTCTCAAGTGTAACTTTATTTCAAAATGTAATGCCCAGGAAAGTAACCTGTCAAAATGAAGAAGTGAATAAAAATTACTTTCAGTATTTTGACAGTTTCATCCTAAGTGGCATAAAGACAAATAAATATGCACTTAAAAGAAGATTTCCGGTTTCAATGAAGTAGCAGAGAAGATTCCATAGTAGACACTTGCAGATTCTAGACACTATATTAAGTTTTTGCCTCAGCAGACTACAATCTAAATAAAAAAGTTAATGTAATTGGAAGTTTCAATTTAAATTTTAAAAATAGTTTTGTTTAGGTTCATTTTGTATCAAAGAATGCATTTCTCTTTTTGTTTACAATTGTTCAACAAGTACAATACAAATTTATATGTCTTAGTTATTCATACTCAGGCAAAATGAATTAATCTCAGTTCTTTGTTGGTTTAAAGATTTCTTTTCAGAGGAATAGCAGAATTATTGCAGACCTTTCTCTTGTAGTAGCAGTCACATTAAACTACCAGTGCCCCAGTGAATGCCAGGATTTTTCTGTCATATTATATTCAGAAGCTCTACTGAATATAAACAATTCAAACTGCTTGACAAAAAAATACTGAAGAGAAATGTTAAGCAAAAAGACTGCTATCTTAATTGCTTACTCTTAAATATTAAGCTTCCTTAGTTTGAGTTATACTGAGGGTATTTAGAATAAGTCAGGCCTAATTATGTTCCATTTTCTTAACAGCCATTTTATCCTGACAGCATTTACATGCAAGGGGATCAGAAGGACAAATGGTTTCACTTATTTATACAACTTGATGGAACATTCCACATCTCACATCATGTTTCATAGCATTTCTTAGGCAATGGGAAGATAAAGCCTTGAAATATGTTTTTCATAATTTCACCAAAGTTTTCACAAACTTGAGGCTTTGCACATTAAAATGCAAGTACATCTGCACACCAAATGGAGCAGCTGTGATCAGATAAAGATGTTTAAGTACTTTATAAATATATCCATATATACAATACTTTAAAACTTTGTTATAATGTACTAAAAGCTCTTGATTTAATCACAGATATTCCATGAAAGATAGCATGTTCCTCTTTGGAAATGTATAGATATAGTACTCCAACATTTATATGCACAAACACATATATAATTTATTACTTAGAGGAGGTAGAACAATGATCTACACCACCAATATCATATAGGTGAAGCTGAACTGATGCCAGGGCAAAATGGTGAAGACATATATTCTATTCACAATGCTTTGGAAACTTTTTTTATTTTATGTTCAGTGTTTGTATCCATGGCAGTAATATTATCTCTGCTATTTCAGCATAGATAGTGATCCTACCATGCTCTGCCTGGCTAAACTTTATAAGGTAGAAACTCATATGAATGTTTCAACAGCAGTCTGGGAGGAAAAAAAAATCTAAATGTCATTGTTCTGCAGGATTTATCATTTTCAAGCTCCTGTCTTAGGAATACAGATAGAATAAGCTCCATCAGGAAAATTTTTGATATAGGTTTTGAGAAACTCAGCAAAAGTGGGATTCATCTCATCTCGATTTAGCTATGAAAAGACAGGTTTAATTAAGTCATATCTGTAATGGAGTCAGTGAAGAACAAATGACTCCTAGTCAGTGTGCCTTTATTAAGGATAATGAATTACTCTCTCATGAAAAAGTACTATGGCAAAGTCTGTACAGGCTTAAGATCAAGATCAAATGAAAGTTCATGGTCCCTGAAAATGGCAAACCAAAATCGTTTCATAGCTTGAAGATTCTCATGTACCAGGAGATCTCCTTTGGATTTATTATTGTGAGATGCTGGAAACAACTTTATTTTCAAGATTTTCAAAAATCGCAGTATATTTTAAGAATGTGAGTATTTTTTTTTTTACTTTCTTCTCTAATGATCTGGTTTACCATGAACATTATAAAGGCTCATCTACATAATCCTTTGCAAGCAGATGTAAGTTCATTTCATGTTTGATTGAAGCCAGATAGACATAGATCAGTACTGTCTCATGCTTAAAGTAACGCTACAGCTTAAAAACATTCAGAGTTCCTGAACACCAGGGTGAATATAAAAGAGAAATCCCTTTACAGGAAATGCTAGTCAATGCAATATTGGTCATGTGGGAAATCACAGGGGGTACTAACACCATCAGGAGGAAAGAGAGAATGAAAGACAGTTAAGAAAAAAATATGACTAAAGGATTATCTTTTTAAAACTGTGGCTTTTGCCTCATCCTCTTAGCAGTCAAAATATTTCATAAGAATAGCTGGTTTCACTTCTTCAGTTTCATAGAATCATACAGTGTTTTGTGTTATAAGGGACCTTTAAAGACCATCAATCCAACTACCCTACAATGAGCATGGACACTTTCCACTAGACCAGGCTGCTCAGAGCCTCATCCAGCTTGGTCTGGAACACTTCCAGGGATGGCTCAGCCACTGGGAACTTGTGCTAGTGGTTCATCATCCTCATCATAAATAGTTTCTTCCTTCTGTCTAGTCTGAATCTACCCTATTTTAGTTTAAAACTGTTACCCCCTCTCCTACTGTAATAGGCCTTGCTAGAATTTTTCTTGTAAGACTTCTTTAAGTACCCAGAGGCCACAATTGAGTCTCCCTGGGGCCTTCTCTTCTTCAAGCTGAACAACTCCAGCTTGCTTAGCTTTCCTCACAGGAGATGTTCTCCATTCCTCTAATTATCTTCATGATCCTTTTCTGGACTCACCGCAACATGTCAACATTCTTCCTGTGCTGAGGACCACAGAGCTGAACGTGGCTTGTGGGTCTCACCACAGCAGAGCAGAGGGGCAGAATCCCCTGCCTTGCCTTGCTGGCCACGCTGCTTTGGATGCAGCCCAGGATACAAATGGGTTTTCTGGTCTGTGAGCTCACATTGCCAGCTCCTGTCCAGGTTTTCATTTACCAGTACCCCAAAGTTCTTTTCACAGGGCTGTTCTCAAATTCATCACAGGAGATCAAACTTCATTCCAGTACAATATCTAGTACTACCTTTCAAATTCAGATCACAATTAGAGTAATCCTATGGGATGTCACAGGCCCTCAACACTAACTGGAACAGAATTAGTAATATATTCCAGGAAGTTTTGAGCTTTTGGGAGAAACTGAAATCATTAATGACTTAAACATTACTAAAACCATTGAAAGACTTTTGTCCACTATAGCAAACTGCAAAGAAAGCAGCTGTTCATCTGTGACCCTCCCCAAATATGCCTACTAACTGGAATTTGGACTATGATGGGAACTTCAGATAAGATAAAGGGGGGAACTACTGTCCAAGCACCCCAGGTCTGGGAAGAAGAATCCACAAGCAATAGTGGAACAGAGGAATAGTGGAATAGTGCAGTGTTGGAATGTTGGTGGAATAATAGTGGAATAGTGGAATGTTGGTGGCCCAAACATTGAGGCAGTGAGCTGCAAAGTAACCTCCAGGTTACAGAGGGAGAGCACAGCCAACAGGCTACGAGCTGGGTACTGAACAAGGTAAGGATAGAGGCAAATCCTTTGAGGCAGCTAATGTCTCTTTGTCCTCACTCAACTGAATCCAGCTGTGATAACTGCCCTCCTGGGGAGTTACCAGAACACTCACTACCAGAACACTCACACCCAGCCTGAGGATGCTAATCTCTGCCCATGGGCCACCATGGGCCATAATAGACTCAACTGCACTAGGTTTAAGAGGCATCAAAGACCATCAAAGGCTCCAGAAGTATCCTGTTATTCACAGCATTACATCATCCAGAGTAGAACTCACTGCCCCGAGGGTGGTACTGGGAGTTCCTGCCTGAACCTGAGGGAATATAAAGCAAAGGGTTTATAGGACTGCCCTGTGCTACCACCACTGCAACCACTGCTCCTTCAACCATGATTCCAGACACCACTTCTGACTAACAAACATCAAAATTGCAATAACCAAGTGTGAGATCTTTCTACTCTTATCCTTACTTTCTCTGTCTTTTCCTTACAAGTATTTTCAGTGTTATTTTTATATTGCTTTTTTGCTATAGATAATAATAACTAAAATGGCAACCTTAATTACCCATGTCTTCTAAGGTGGGTCATAAGGATTTGCCATAAGATTTTTCTGATTATTCTCTTCAGTTCTTATACTTCTCCTTGTTGATGTTTTATTACTTCATATACAGACTTGCAGAAAATAGTGATGTTATATTATCTATATAGTAATAAAGATTTTGAGAGTATCTTCTCGTTTTTTTTATTTGCTGTAGCTGCAATTGACAGTATTTGGTATAGAGCAATTCTCGTTGATTCTGGTAGATTATCTTAAAATTATATGCAAGGCACCCTAACATAAAATCAATCATGGCATATTTTGGCCATCTATAGGTGTTGTGACAAATTATGATGGAAAATATGTTTTTTTATAAAAAAAGTACTAGATGCTAGTTCACTCAAAAGGCCTGTTGAACATGTTAATAGGGGGATGCAGTAAAGATATCTGCTAATGACATAAACGAAGAAAGGGAGACATAAATGGATCTAGCATATGGTGCGAGACAGAATAAACATCACAATACAGAGTAGAGATGTATCAAAAGGATTTATGGTGTTTTAGGGGTTTATGTTTAGGGTGTACTAAAACTAAAGGACACTGCAGTCTAGGACCTTTTCCCTGAAGGTGGTTCCTTAATATTGGACCTTTCCTTCACCCAAAACCTATGATTATTTTCTAATGCTGAGGGTAGATCCTCAGCTACACTAGGCTTTGCATCAACTATACTTCATATGGTAAATTCCATTTGGACATCAGTTTAGCAATTGTTGTAAATCTGAGTTAGCAACTGGTATGATGCAAAGACAGAAAGAATAGTGTCATGTGTTGTGGACCAGCATCATTTATGTTTGCATACTACCAATGAAGCTGGCAGCAGTTGCTGGTCCTACAGAGGCAATGTGTGTCTATGCTTAATAGAAGATGTGAAATAAATTTTTGTACCTTAGACTGTCTCGCTATTAAGAACAGAAACTTGTGCATGCAGAGACCAAATTGATAGAAGACCTGAAAGAAAATTTGCTTTCCTCCAAAGGATGGTACATCTGCCCACAGTACATGTTCTCTGGAGCATTGCAGCAGAACACCGCATTGGTTCCTGGCTTCTTCAGGAACACATTCAACCTAAATTGGTATTTTTTAGTTGATTCTAATGGAGTTAGTTGGCAAAGCAGGGGTACCCAATATTACAGCAATACTGGGCTTTAAATCAGTTTTTCCAAACTAGAATATTGCTAAATCCTAATAGTAGGAAGAAGATATAACTTAAGATAAATATATTCATCGACAGTCAGTTAAGCTTTGTTACTTTATATCTCAAGCAAAGGAGAACAGAGCTTGTTGCTTTTCTTTATTTTAAGCATCATAAAATATTTTTGCTGTGGTGTAAGAAAATTTTATATTTTTAGCCTGTTCTTTTCAAATTCTGTTCTTTCAATTTCTAGCTATAGATGTATAATCTGTCTAATTAAAATGGCACAAAACACATCAAATAAACACAGAAACTATAATGAAATACTTGCCTGAAGTCATGCCTTCCTGCCTGTTTGTCAAACAACCTGCTATTAAACAGTACTGATAAACATTCCAATAATCTGTTCAGGTACTGTATTAATAAAATATAGAGAATAGCTCTGCATTGTTCATGGGGTTTCCAGGTGGTGTGAGTAGACTTGCTTAATTAGAATTTCATATTAATCTCTACAAATCAAAACTGCTACTTTTCAAAATAATTCATATACACTTAGCACACCGTCCCAAAACATCACACAACTCTGGTAACAACTCTTCATTGGCCCAACATTAGATTCCAGTAGTTTTCAGTTTCATGGCACAATTTATCCCCACTTGGCATCTCTGAATTTTATCATCATTTCCACAGATGATAAATCACTTAAAACCCAGTAAAATAATTATTATTATGAAAAGTCTCATGGAATTTAGCAAATGGTTCCTATCTCAGTTTTCCAGCCAGTCACCATGGTTGTCATTCCACTTATTTATTTCACTGTATAATAAGGCAGTACAAACTTTATTTAAATTATCTTTGATGTTGTGCAGCATATGAAAAGGTGATGCATATGCTAGGTGTAAAAGGCACAGTTACAGAATTTTATTCAATTTTAGCTTTTAAGTGGTTAACAAGGTCTTGTTTGATATTAATAAAGTATCACCTTCCTTATGTAGACTTTTCAGGAAAGCACATAATTCCACAGAAATGCTCCAAAAATCATTTGCACTTGCTATGTAAAACTGAAGGCCATGAGTGAGTGACTCTTCTAATAAAAATGAAGATTTGTTCCAGCTTTTAAGTAGATGCACATGGTAGATAAAGGCTTTTCTCTTTGGCCCTTATCCAGGTAATATCAGGGCTGATAAAATACACAGTGGATTTATTATTAGCTGCCAGAGTAAAATGCTTGAAGACTGCCTACAAGCATCACTGTAGATGCACTGTTGCCAACATTTAAAGGGGCCTCTAGACTAAGTGATTCACTATGAGGTCCAAAGCACCTTTATTGCCACCCTGATCGTATTACTATCCTCTTAGATTCTCACTGGATTTGACAATTGGTTTAAAAATACAATTTTTCTCCATGTAATTTCATCCAGAATCAAAGCTAGACTCCTTCTTGAATTTGGTTTTAAAATGAACATATCATACTTGGGCATGAATGTGTCAATGGCACTTGTCTGTTTAGGAGGAATATCTTTATGTGTGTGTATATATGTATGATTAACTGAATAGGGAATGTGCCTCTCTCTTTTTTCTGTCAAATGGCACACTGATATAGCAAAGTCATACAAGTAACTGGCTATAAGCAGTGTACATTTCAGAGGTGGAAGTCTGAGTGTTGTCCTCATTTTCAGAAATATGTATTCAATCATGTTTGTTAATTATTATAGCAGTCTATAGCAACTTACTTATTCAACATGCCAATTAAAATGTGTAATTCTTTCAGACCCATTTTAGAAATTAATCTATAAACACTTCTGAATAAATGTTTACAGGAACCAAGAAAAGTCTGGCATGTGAAATGCAAGCACTGAAAAGCTTTGGAAAGCCTATCCCACAAAATGTTACCCATTCTCTGATTAATGGAGATAAAAGAATAGCAGAAATGTGTGCCTGAGGTTGCCCTACAGTTAAATCATAGGGTGATACATTGTTCCCAGTGAAATCCACATCTCACTTTTTAAAAATAGTGTTTAAAAAAAGCCACATAAAAATACATATTATGGAGGAAATTCTATTATCTTGCTTCAGAAGATGGGTCAGGCCTTATAGAAAAGTTCAGAATAGGTGATTATAATAATCCCCTTCTGACTTTAAAATAAATTCATTTACAGGTGCAAAGGGGACTTTTTAACATATAAAAAATGTGCGTGGAAAAATAATCCAGAAATAAACCTTAGGTCCTGGTATTTTAGTAGCACATAAGAACTCCACTCAGGGTTACTTTAATGAATATATCTCACTTGTACTCAAGTTTTATCAGTTGTCCCTGTATCTTTCTAATTGCCCTTTTTTTCCTTTTCCTGTTTTATCTCTAATTTATGCTGAGAGTAACTCTTTTGTCCTCATTCGAATGGAAATTACACTCATACCAAAAGTCTTGAAGGAAAGCCTATATTTATGAACTACCTTACTCAATTTCAAGATGAAAGATTTTTACATTATCTTTAGATAAACATTCCAGTACAGTTTCTGAGTTGGAGCAAATCTGTATAGCTCCATTAATTTCAGTGAAGTAATGTCTCTTTAAGTCTACCAAGGATCTGGACTGTAGGCTTCTGTAAATTTGAATGATATTCATCCTTGAGTCTTTGAACTTTATCTCAGACTACATAATGGTATAAACTTTACAAGTAATTCTTCTAAAAAAAAAAGAATATCTTACTGAGGTTTACAAAAATGATGACATATATCTTCAAGAACATGTAATTTAAAATAGCTGATATAAAATATGTTTTAAATTATAGCAATGCTTTGTACAATGTTAAAACCCACAGTGCTCAGTTTTTGCTCTGAACAAACTTCAAACAGACTTGTGGCTTTTAGAAAATAAATTAGAGATGGAAACTACCTAATTTACAGAAGATTACAACACACAAGACTAGGAAGTTCTGAGTCTAAAGACATGGGGAGTAACTTCCAGTGTTATAAAAATGCATCATAAGGTTGCCATTGTCATCACAAAGCATCGTCAGAGTCATCACCAGCATTTGCTTGAATAATGCCTTCAGTATAAGAGCATATATTATTTTGACAAATAAGGGATTAATACATCTTTTTAATCATAGATGTGATCTGCACATATCTGGAGGTCCTGTGATTTTGCAGTACAAACAGTAGGAGGTTTTTTCCCCCTAAGCTCCCTATGGTTGTAAGCATATTATCATACATCCTATCCATTACTACTGAAGTGCCTTACAAATATTTTTTCCATTGTCAGTTTGTCATTTCCTACCTTGATCCAGTGTAAAAGTACCAAAAATGCTCATAAAACCCCAAACACCAGCCTCCAACAAATCACTGCTTACCAAACACTGAATTAATAGTTTTAAATGTTAAGGAAAAAAGTTGTTTTTAAGTTTTAAACAGAACACTTGGTTAGCGATTTTGCCTAGATCTGCCAATTAGAAACATTATAATTTCTTTTTCAGGAGAGGGAATATTGGGAGCAGTGATGTCACATTTTTTTCCAATCCAAGGTGCTTGGTGTCTGCAGGGGATGCATGATTAGCAGAAGCTTAAAGCTATGTTCTGCCCTTGATCCGCATGAGGAACCAGCGTTCACATCAAGAGCATGCACAGACCTCAGGCAGTTTATGGCCTGTAGTTAGGAATGACATGCTAAACCTTTCCTGAATGTAATGTCAAACACACTGCAGTGCTATTGATTAACCTAATTTTTCTGTGCTTTTCCCTCTTGCTGTGGTGATAAACTGTACTATTACAAGCTGACACAAAGCCTGAAACTGCATTTAGAGTAATGAATGACTTTTCATGACACAAAAGGAGCAAACCAAAGTATTTAGCCTGAATTAGTGACGAGAACAGGAAATAGAGTACAGGAAATAGTCAGGTAATGCATTTCTCCTAAACTGCTGCTCCTCTCTTGAAGAATGATCACTTTTCCCCTCTTTTCCCAGTTCTTTTTTATTTGTCTTTCAGGAACAGAAATTCTACCTGAATCACCAAAACAGGTCACAGTGTTTTAACAGCGGTTCACATGGTTCAGGATCAATTACCAGCTCATGACTGCTGTCAGCTGCTGACAATAAATGTCCAACACAAGTTATTTCCCTCTGCTTCTTTCCCTCTGTCATCAGGTAAGATTAAAAAAAAATAAATAATGTTTCAATGCATGCTTAACATAATAAATGCAAACACTTTGTAAAATACAATCAGCATGTGAAGAGAAATTCAAGAGTTCCAGAGGGAAATGGTACTAGTCTCTCTCAGGACAAGGTTATCCTGCTCTGAGAACTGCAGCCTATAAAAGAGTTCTTTCTCCTTGCATTTTCTTCCCTAATTTCAATGACAGAGCACATTTTCATGTTACTAATCCACAAGAGTTAATGGGAATTCTCAGAAATGATAGACTGTGTGACCCGGAGTATGATAAGGTGAATACTACTTGCTGATTTATTATTTAATGATACTTTGGATGCTGGTACACTACTCAGTCGAAAAGACACTAGAGACAAACAGGACCACAAAGACAGCGAAGCCATTCATAAATAATGGATTACTTAGACAATGCCTAGATTGGACATTGAAAAAAAAAATTAGGTTTTCTAAGCATAATATGTTATAAATTTAAAAATTATTACATTTTTCAATTAATTTGTGAACTTTTCAATTTCAGAGGATTTTTAACAGGGACTGAAATTAGGAACAGGGGCTGAAATAATGAAAATAAATACCGAAAATAACTACTAAAACTCTATTCTGGAAGTCCAAAGTGACATCTCTGCTGGCATGCCTCCTTACTTCTCCAAGAGTCAAAAACTCTTTAATTTTATAATTGCTGTGCCTAAGACAGCCTCCAGTTACCATTTCCTTCCTAGCAGCTGGAACAAAGCTGTGTCTTGGGTCTAGTATGCGAATAATGTTGATAACACGCTGCTGTTTTAGTTGTTGCTGTGCAATGTTTACCCTAAGACAAGGACTTTTCAGTTACCCAGCAAGCTTGTGCCAGCAAGCACAAGAAGTTCAAGCATTTATTTCCAATATTAAACTGTTCTTATCGGCATCCATGTGGTTTACCTTTTTCCAGTTCTCCTCCCCACTGAGGGCAGCAGGGCAGGGCATCAGGGTGAGTGGTATTTAGCTGCCAGCTGGAGTTAAACCACAAATCCTATCTGGCACCCAGTGTGAGATTCTTAAAGGGTGAGCCAGTTCTACTGATCACTCCTTGGCTCTCTAGTCACCAAATAAGTGTATGGATGGGAAGCGGGGAGATTCAGATGGTGCTCCTTGTGGGAGAGATTGGCACCTTTTGTTCTTCCACCCTCAACAACCCCACAACAGAAGGGCCCTCCGAGACAAGGGCAAGGTAGACAGCTGCTCAATTTCCTCCATCTCCAAGGCAGCTGTACTGAAAGCCTACCAGCACCTTTTTGGGTCTTTGAATTACCCCCTCCTGAGACAGTCTATGCCAAGGATGCACAGAGGCCCTGGGCAAGTCACAATGGGGTGCCTTTGCCACTCATCCCCAGTGAGGCTGACTTCAGTCTCCAATGCAGTCAGCTTTAAGGAATCCACTGACATGTCACACTCACAGGAGTATAAGGCTGTCATAGATCTGGTGCATGTTGTACCTTAATGCTATCAAACCATAAAGGGGAAAAATACATTTGTATTTCTGGAGTGACTTCATTTCTTCATTTTATGTTTTAATGAAGTATGGTGTGTATTAAAGAATAATATCTGCTGAATGTATTTAATGTCAAATTGTTACTTAAATTTATTAAGTCCTTATAAGTTTCTTTTATAATCTGTCATCTAAATGATAATTCATACGTTCCCTTTATGCCTCTTGAGTTTTAAATAATGGACATTCAATGAGCAGTCTGTTATAGAGAAAGGCAGCAGAATTTTCTGGTTAACCTTGTCATGTGAGCAGCTGAACACAATGTTGAAGGGCTTAAAAGACTGCATGCAAACTTTGTTTAACCTCTCTAAATGTCTTTCACCAAATCCAAAGAATTAAAAGACTCAAAAACTATTTTTTGTCATCTAGTTCCCAAATTCCTGACAAACTGAGCCTGTTATCTTCAGGAAATTTCCTTTGTGCTTTTAACAAGCGAGTTTTATTTAAAGCCCCGATAACTTCATAAGAGATGTGACACTACGCAAAATGCGCTGTACCTCAAATAAAGGAAGTCATTTCATCACAATACATTTCAAGTTTCCTGTAAATTGCTAGGCATGTTAGCAAGCTTACTTTTTTTTTAGTGTACCTCAGTTTTGATGGAATGTCCCCTAAATCAACTGTTAAGGAACAGAAACAAATAAATGGAACTCAGTTTAAGACTAATTTGAAAATATTTTCTTCACATTCTTACTGTCTGAACCAAAGCACACCAACATGCCTTAGCATTCCTTTATATATCATTACAATGTATTTTCTTGTCCTTTCTAAAACCAGACAGTATTGTGTTTCAGCTATTTAGTACTCAAAGAATATCTCTGAATTCACTCCCATTTCCAGAAAACGCCTGCTGCTCATTGGCATTTCTATCTCTAATATAAATTGACAATCAAATTAAAAAAAAATACTTTAAATCATTTTAATAAGTTTGAACAAGATATTTTTAATCTAAGGTCTTCTACACTGAAGGGGATTGCTTAAGCCTCGAAGCTGAGCATTCAAGCTCAGTGGAGCTGGAGTTTACAATCTCAAGGCTTATTTCAAATAATATTTGTATTTCCAAATCAAACAAAACAAAACTATGAGAGAATATATCTTTCTCAGCATTTCCAAATATAAAAAAACTTTTTCAACTTTTCTGCTTGTCTGTGTATATGCCAGGGTGTGGGAGTGAAGTTTCAAAATCAAGTCTAAGCCAGTGGTCTGTCTTCTGCATAGAGATTTAAACCAGGCTGAAAAACTGTCTCTTTCAATAGCATTCAGATAGAAAGCTCCAAGGTCTGGTCAGAAGTGCAAACATTGAAAGTGTTGCTTGTATAAAAGTACTTATTTCTGAAATAAATTTTAATTTGAGTAGGTAGTGAAGTATCACTTCCATAAGCTGCCATCATCATACAGTGAAATGACACGATTTTACTATTCAGATTTATGGGAAATGTTTTAAATAATCTTCTAACACCTGACTTCAGAATTCTCCTTATGTATTGATTTAATGGTGAGACCTGAACACTGATGTTAAGGACTATGACTGTGTCTATGAAGAGCATAGTATCTGTAATACCTGGATAGATCAGACAACTTCTGCAATGTTAGCCAGTCTCTGCTTCCAGATATAGAAGAAAGCTTCTCTATAATATAAGAAAGATTAAAGATGTTCTCAGTGTCACTGAATTATGCAAACAGGACTTTGTGTGATCTCTCAGCAGTTAGTCATACACAGCCCACCCAAACTTAAGCACGAGGGTTTTTTCCTCATGTTCTGAGTTACAACAGTGAAATTAATCTAATCTATTTAAAAAAAAAAGCAAATAATTGTTCTTATGAGGTGTATGTTTATAATTTTTCCACTTTTAAAATGGATTATAAATAGAAACTTTCTAGATAATGCTGGCAATTAAAAATATGAGGTACAGTTTTGAATATTCCTGTCACTGGGGGTTTGGTCAATTTCTTCAAAGAAGAGAGAACAAATTTAAAATTCAAGCCTCTTATAATGGTCATGTTCCTTAAATTGTATATGTTTACAAGACTAAAAATAGGAAATGCAACATTTCCATTTCTTAGCTATTGCATTCTTATTGCAGATCTACATTATTATTAATAATTTTTAAATTAATATAATTTATAAATTTAGATAGTACTTCTTTTCCAGTAAAGCACTGAAGTATCCTGTGTACTGAATAAATGAAAAAGGAAAAACAAAATGTATGAGTCATTAAGTAAAATGTGCTACTGTCAGTACAAAAGCAAGAGGAAAAATCATGCAGTAAGAGCAATAGGAGTAACTGAAGATGGGAAAATTGTTTTAAATAGGTTAAAAATGATTTGCAATTACCCTGAAAATCACAGTGAACAAAATCTGAATCTTTTTGCATTTTAAGGGTTTCTGTACTAACTTCATTCCTTTCAGCCACTGTTTTCAATTTTCACCTGCCACGAATTCTTTATTCTGGAGAGGATCTGAAATTAAACTACAAAAGACTGCATTCTTATACAGCACTTTGAATTCAATTGCCTAAAAGTATTTCAACAAGGCACCCACCGTCATTACTCCTTCCTTAGGAAAGAGAGACTTTCAGCTCTAGAAAAGAGCCACATTTCCTAAGGATTCCATCTGACCATTATTTGGTAAAGGGACATACAGGATGAAAAAAAGTTTTGCAGCTTTCCGTGCCCATGGAAACAGTCTTTTTCCATCCCTGAGTTTCACCTATAACAGATTAGAAATCCTAAGGAAGAAAATGTTGAAAATGCACTTTTAAAAGATCATCTCACCAAATAAATTGCTTAGGCAATTCTGTTAATTTATTGTGAGTTCAGAGATTCAGAAAGGAGCTGTTTTAATTTTCTCTCAAATAAATCAACATTTTCAAGTGCTCCTTGCAGATGCATTTATGTCAGCTAATAACAGATAACCTTTCTGGTATACAACATGATAAAATGAAAGTAAATTTACATGCATAACTTTATCTCAGGAGGGATTTATGTGCTTTGTTTCCTTTGGATTTTTCTGTCACAGCAATAAAGTTACCATAATTCTGTTTGGAGTAGAAAACATGAAATTACTGGTAAGGAATTTTCCTCTTCTTTTCATTTTTATAATTAAAATTAAGAGTAAACACACAGTTTCATGTAACTTGATAGATGACAAAAATTTCATTACCCCTTTCAGTAGTTTAAAAACCTTCTTTTACTTGAAATGAAAATATAGCAGAGGGGCCAAATGATTTTGAAAATATGTAAAAATAGCAGATATATTCATAGCTATTAAGATGTATATAAGACAAAACTTGCCAATATCTTTATTAGAAAAAAATTAACAAGATGATTTTGTGTGTGCTTTCAATGTCATGAAGGAACATTTGCTGTCTTTTTAAGGTAGATAACCTGCGGTGAATAATTTATCTTTCTGCAATAAGAATAAAAACCTTAACACATACACACACACTGTCTGATATGATGAGAAAAAAGGACCAGAATGCCTTGTAAAATTATGTGGTGCGGGTGTGCAGAATAGTTGGCAACTTTAAACCTAAAAACAGCATTAAATTACCTCTCAAAGTGACACTTTGCAAACTAAAAAGCTTAACTCTTAATAACATAGCATGTTGGTTGCTTTATACTTAACTAGCATTTCCAGTCCATGACAGAGCAATACTTTGTGTGTGTGCCCTTGAAACACTCTGTCTTTGCAGTTATGTAGTATTAACATGTCTATGGCATCACATGAGTCCTATGAGTCCTACATCACAGAACAATTTGCTTTCAGGTGTTAAGAATCTGGACACAATGAAAGCTTTAAATTAACAGGCTGATCTGATAATTCAAATTTGAATCTGATGTTTTTCTTTACATGTACTGTGGCAGTTTAGGACCTTTGTCATTTAAATGAATTTCTGTAGTTTTCAATGATTTATAGACTTTTTAAAACTGTTTCCCTTTTGTCCCTGGAAGCAACATTTGCCATTAGAATCCATGTATGCCTTTAGCTATGGACCCTGCAAATAACTGTGCATGTGAGTCTGTGACAACACCAGCTGTGTAATTCTGCCCCAGCTACTCCTCTCCTCCATCCACCTTGACAGCTTTGTTTATAGGTGTCAAACAAAAATACAGAAATTGAGAGCTTTTGGAAAAAAAGAATGCAAATAAGCTTTTCACCAATGAAACAAGGGTTGAGCAACAATGATGGAAACTTAAAGACCAAAATTAGCTTATTTCCATATAAATATTTATCAAAAGCATTTCTTAATTTTCCTATGGGAAGGTTTAGAAGTATTAATAAAACCAATTCCAGATCCTTTATCCTTATATATATATATATGAACTTCATATTTTTCAGATAATTTCTTCAGGAAGGTATTTCTAACCTGTTCAAACCTGTTTCCAAAAAACAGACACACAAAACCCCCATTATACATAATACCCATGAATGAACACTGACTATATAAGTATCCACCTTTGTCTCCCTTTGTCTGCTTTAAGTATAGCAGGACTTTGTTTTCTACGTTTGCTCCTCTGTAGCATACTCAAGTTAGATTCCTAAAAGTACAGTAATTTTTGCCTCTGTGAAAATATCTCCTTACTGTCAAAAAGTTTTCATTAGTTAACAGGTTTTAAATAGATCTTCTTAAAAGTTGAAATCCTGCAGAACTCTTAAAACTCCAGTAACCCAGGCAATGCAGCTGCAGTCTTGGAATTCTTTCTTGGACAGAAGACCATTAGTATCATCATTAACTCTTTTTAGGAAGAACAGTAAAATAATCAAAAATCAGTTAAATATCATGAACAGCACCCATCTCCTAATTTGACATAAAAACAGTAAAAAAAAAATCTCTTCAACAGATGCCAATTTGTTATCATGGAAGTGTGAGAGGCTGATCATTCAGAGCAGTTTTATTTCTGAAACTAAGTGTTGTTGGAATCTGTTTATCAAAATTAGCACACGTATATGGAATTTCCTCAACATCCTTTTTGCAGCTGTATTTTTCAGTACCATAAAACCCTGGAGAATAGGTCCTTAGCACTTTTTCATGAGCAGAAGTCCCTTCTTTCTCCCATAAAAAATTAAATTAACTTACACTTTATTGAAATTTTGCAAAAATTAAGTTGGAAAGAGGAAGAATGCAGCTTCTGCAACCCAGTCAGTGACTTGTGATTACTGTCATGTTATCTGTAGCTTATCTATTAGGTAGCTATGACATCACCTATTTGCTTTTTTAACTAAAAACAGTCTCTATTGCCAGCAGATCAGAGTTAAACAATTGTATTGCCATTGATTTGGGAAGTGGAAAGAGAGGGCAAGACACAACTTAAGAAACTTACTGTTGGAAAAATGATCTGAGAAATAAAACTGAGATGCCTGAGATTTATTTCAAGTATGCACATCAACAATTCTCCTATGCAACAAATTCAATTTTCCTATGTTAAGAAACAACAGGAAATTCTACCATGCACAGCACCTAGACAACAAAAATGCACTTCATGGATGAAAAACAGAAGATACTGCACAGATCCATTGCTGTAAATTACTGATGTTCCTGCTGGGTTTGGAACATAGAGGACTTACTTGCTGATATGGTCAAGGAGCCTCTTAACCTCTGTGACACTCAGAAAATTGTATGGTGAATGCGATGTGTTCCTTCTGCCTCTTAATGCTTTTTTTAAGATTGCAAAGGCTGCAGTTGGAAAACCTGTTTTTTTCATATTGATTTAAACACTCTCCAATGGTGTTTATGGCTGCCTGCTGGTTTACAGCCATGTTACACTGAAACTATTAGAGCAAGAGAAATAAAAAGCCTCTTTTTGTGTCATAGTTGTATTTTCAGTACTAGTACTCAGCTTTTTTTTTTGCTTTTTTTTTTTTTTTTTGTTATTGAGAAATATTATTTACTTATTCATTTACTCACTCATGTCTCAGTTCATTTTTAATATATATTTATTTGGGGAGTGCTATATTTGGGAAAGCAGTTCTTTTCAGATGAGCTTGAATTACAGTTGGCTTTTAAAACGTAAGTTCCAATCTGTCTGCATTCCTTTAGCATTGAAAATGAGGCTGAGTTTTCTATAGTCTTCCTTACATTGTTTCTGGTGGTCACTCCAAACTGGAACCAGGAGAACAAGAAAGTTTCTGAATCTTCAAGAGAGTAGTGCTTTGTACCTGAAAGAGGTAAGTCCTTGGAAAAAGTGAAAACCTTAGGGTTTTCCCTATTTCAGGGTTACTACTGAAATATGAGTTGCTGATGTCCAAGTAAATACCACATGACCACAAGTGATGAGCTCACATATCTTTTCCTACCTCTGGACTGGAAAAACAATCTCACTTCTGTGCCACATAAGACCAATAGTGGGATCACTAGGCAGGGTTTTTCTTCTATTTCTCCTTTTATTTTGCTAAATGGAACTTTAGAATGGAATTAATTTGGGCCTATTAGAATGCTTTCAGACATACCAATGGAAAATAGTCCTGTGTCCATGAAAATGTTATGTACTCATTTAAGAGACTTTTATGTGTATGTATGCCTACAGCTTATTTTGAAAGCACTCTTTCATGTAATCCACTGATCCACATCCAATGATCACTGTGTGTGAAACAACTTTTTTGGCCTCTTCAGTCAGAAATGGTAAGAAGTTTCAGAAGAAAAATAATATCTTGGGGCTTCATATTCTTCTAGAAGTTAAGTCTGTCGTCACCTGAAAGCACTCTCTGTGCTGCAAGTAACACAAACACTGCTGTCCTTACAGTGGTGATTTGAAATTATTCCATGTTTTCTCTAAAAACATAAATTCTATTGATTATTGTTGTAAAATACATTTAATCAGTAAGTTAAAATTTAATCAAATTCCCCAGTTTTCTGAAAACTCTCAAAATTTGGTCCCTTTCTTGGGATTTGTTTTAAGCATAAACAGTGTAGTGTAGACTAGATGTTTATCCAAGAACTGGAATAGGATGCCTTATGCTCCTTCTAAATAAAACTAAAAACAACAACAAAAAAACCACAAACAAACAAACCCCCAAAAACTGTTCTCAAGGAGATCTGCAATTAAAATATTGTTGATTCAAAAAATTTGCCGAATCAGGTTGGAAGTGGCACATGAAATCTAAACCTTTTCAGCTCTACCCATTATTAATGTAAAATGAAAAATGCAATCAGGTGGTTGTGACAAAATATAGCTATGGATGAAAGGTAAGCTACTCATCGCCACTGGGCTCATTTGTGTTGTTTAGACTCCTGGGTATGCACTGATGAGAAGATGCTTTGCCCTGGAGCATGAATAAAAATGGTGTTTCCAGAAACTGAAAGCAATGCATTCAGATTTCTGAAGCATGATTGCACCTAAACCATTGACTCAGATGAGGTGAAGTTTCTTCTCAGCTTCCCCCCTAGTTGTACAGAATGACAGACAATGTGTACAGTGATAACAGGGCGGGCAATCCATGCAATTTCCAACATGACAAGGCTAAGTTAGCAGAAAATGTTTCATCTTGTTGGTAGGACAGGTTGGCCAAAGTGCAAGTGAATTCCTTGCCCCTAGAGATACTTAAAACTAGATATCCTGAATAATATCACCTGCTTGATAATGGTCTGACTAAGGCAATCCAACTAGATAACCTTTAGATATCCTTTTTCCAAATTAAACTGTTCTGCAACTTTACAACTATTACAGTCTACTCCTCAAAATGATGGCATTGAAACAGATACACACAAACTTTCTAGCATTTTCATCTCTTTCTGGCATTATCTCCATCCTCTTTCTGCTCTTTGGGTCCTAAAAGGGGGGTACCAGTATTTGACAAGAAGAATCAGCATGGGGTTAAGGTAGGACATCAAGTTCTTTTATGGGAGAAACATTGAAGCTGATGATTCCTTCTCACTCTTGGTCTGCCTAGGGAACTTCGGTATGTTCCTTAACACTGTGCTTGTCTGCTTATTTCTCAGTGGTTAGCACTTAGGTGTATTCAAATTTATTTTGTAATGTAAGATTCGCATATGTGTAATACTTGTTCTTTGTTCTCTTTTATCCCTTTTATCCCCAAGTTCCACTTGGCTCTCAACATGGAATTTCATTAATGACCACTTGTGATCTCAGTTAACAGACCTGGCACCTCTGGTATTGTTCCTTCCTTGCACCTTCCAGGCCTCTGCAATTATCCTATACTTGAATTTTCAGGGAGTCTGTTACAATCCTCTGGTTTTCCTCAAAAGCCTTCAAGCTGTGGTTTCCTGATAGCATAACTAATGCTTTAGTAGCACACCTCATCACATATACATTTTTGTTCCAGGGTCACTGAATCATTCACTTTACAGTAAGAATGAACCCTTCAAAGAGATGTGTATACACAGACACAGGTAGATACAATGTTCCAGTAATTTCTTGCAATAAATATTTACTAGTTACAAATGTATCTGTGTTACCCAAATTATATATACAATTAATAAAGTCATGGTAAATCACAGCAACTTTTTTACCCCAGGAATGAACAAAGACTCAGTTTCTCTCTCTGAAGGAAATGCAGCTTTCTCCACTCTTACATGTGCTATGCACCTGGACTCACACAAAATGACAACACAGAGCATTAGCTCGACCATCTATATTTTATGTTCTAGCAGTCTTTTCCTATCACACCTCTTCTCAGGTTGCTACCTCTTTAGCATCCATTCTGCTTCTCCCAAATCACCAATTTATGAAGTTTTTTATAAGTACAGAAGTTTTGCATGTTTACAGAAGGATTCTGTCTGTGAATGCTTGTTTAAATTTTTAATGAATTTTCATTAAAAAACAAAATTAATGTGCTGACTCCTTTTAGGGTTCATTGTCTCCAGATGGTTGTCAGGAAGACTTACTTCTAGATCCAAGAATCTTAAGCAGAAAACTACAGACATATCTAGTTATTCCTAATATTTACTTTACCATAACTTAACCATCAAACACTGTCTAAAATTTCAGATCTCATGAAATTCAAGCAAATGGGGCATGTTGAAACTGTTCAAGAGATTTATATCCAAAATTCTCCTCAGAATAATTTTAAGATAAAAAAGTTAGATGGTACTTGTAGCAACCAAAAACATGCAAACTTTGTGAATTTTTTTACCAATTATTAGTTGCTCCGCTATAAATTCTCCATACTTTTTCAGAATTAGGTACATATATAGCTTTATGGGAAGCCATGTAGAAGGCAGAGCTAGACAGACCTTAGCCTGCCATGGCCAGTTCAGCATGTGTATGCTAATGATTCCTACTCCTCTACCTGGATATTTGGTAGTCTAATATGTTGGAGTGAATAAATGAAAGTCTAGAAGATACTACTAGCACAAGAAGAATGAAGGACTTTAAACCATGTTTGGAACAAGCCACCAGCAGTACTGAGAGCGACTGATGGCACTGCACTTGAGAGGCAGCCTGTGACATGACATAATATGATTACTGAGGCTGTCAGATGGCTGTTTGTAGCTTGATTAGGCAGAAACATATAACTAGATACAAATTAATGCAATGCACTGGGCTATACACACCATACCATCAGAACAGTACAACAATGGCACTTTTCACAGAGTGGAAAAAAGATTTAAGGGATTTTGGGACTCCTGAATCTTCATGGCACTACTTGTAAATGTTTATGTTCCTGATTTTTACTTTAGGGTCTAACTGAATTATTCAGAGTAATTCTTATGGTAGAGACATTTGATTTTTAGTCAAAGCATAAACTTCTGTTATTGAAAAATGTGAATCCTATTTGGCATTTGAGATAGCATAATCCACAGTACATCTCTTTTTTCTTCTGAGTCCATGAATATAACATTCCTTGATTTTTCAGACTCATTTTCTGACAGTATGTATTGTAAGTTATTCTCAGAGCTTCTCTTTAATTCAAACACTTCAAAAAGTTACAAATATTTGGGGCTTTTTTAACTCTAATATCATGTTTCATAGATGTCCAGGGTCAAGACAGAAAAAGAAAAATTAAAGTATACCAGAGTGCAATTAGCTGTATTTTAGCCAGGGGATCCAAACCCTGCATCATCTGCCCTATCCCTCTCTTTGTACTTTTAGAAATCTCAGAGAACTTACAGAATTCAGTTTTACTTTTCATAGATAATATAGTTTACTGAAGGAAAGGGTTTTAATGACCCTCAAAAATACTGATCTCTGCTATACAATATTCTAAAAGTTTAACATAAAACAACTGGAGCACTTTTCTTGTGAACCCAGCTTCTGATTACTGATCTTGCAGAGATCCCACTTAGGTTAGAATAACTTACGTGTCATGTTTATGCCAGAGATGATAATAATCTTGCCATTGAGAAAATTACTTACATTGTATGACTTGAAAAAATAGACACAGATGTATGCAACTCATTAGATCAGTGACCCCAATAACTTCCTGAAACTCATGCAATAAGTCTAATAAAATGTGCAAATCAAAAGGTGCGTCTCAGACATTCCCCTAATAAACTGAGATAAACTCACAGAATATCTGGGGCCAGAGAGAAAAGATTTTACTACTTTTGGTAATATTATTATTTTAATTATTTTACATAAATAAATGAAAACTATGTGCTTAACTATAAACATGTCCTAGAAGCTTTAGATGTTTATCTGTTCAAATAGGCAGCCAAAGTTCCTTGATGCACTGTCAGAAGGTTTCTGAATCAGCTGATAGCTCAGCCTAACTTGTAGCAGAAAGCAAAAATTATTCACAGAATCATAGAATCATTACATTTGCAAAACATTTGTAGGATCATCAGGTCCAACCTTTGGACTGCCAAGTCCACCATTAAACCATGTCCCTAAGCATCACATCTATGACCCTTCTAAATGCCTCCAGAGATCAGGACTCAAACACCTCCATAGACAGTGGATTCCAATGCCTGAAAACTATTGTATTGAAGAAATTTTTTCTAATATCCAAACTGAACCTTTCCCCTGGGTAATCTGATACTGTTTTCCCATATTCCATCACTGGTTGCCTGGAAGAAGAGACTGAACTACACCTGTCTACAACCTCCTTTCAGGTAAATGTAGAGAGTGACAAGGTCCCACCAAGCCTCATTTTCTCCAGGCTAAACAACCCCTGCTCCCTCAGGCCTCATAAGAAGTGTGCTCCAACCCCTTCACCAGCTTCACAGCCCTCTTCTGGACTCACTCCAGCTCTGCCTGAATGTCCTTCCTGAACTGAAGGGCCTAGAAGCATTTGATGTGTGATCTCACCAGTGCCAAGTACAGAGGAACAATCACTGCCCTCATCCTGGTGGCCACACTGTTGCTGATACCAGCCAGAATGCCATTGGCTTCTTGGCCACCTGGGCACATTCTGACTCAGGTTCAGCTGCTGTTGTTCAGCTTGGAGAAGGGCAGACTCCTGAAAGACCTTTAGGCAGCCTTCTAGTACTTAAAGAGAGTGTACAAGAGAGATGGAGGGAGACTTTTTCCAAGGGCAGGACAAGACTTCAAAGTGAAAGACAGTACATTTAGATTAGATGTTAGGAGGAAATTCTTTACTGTGAGAGTGGTGAGACACTGGAACAGGCTGTCCAGAGAAGTTGTAGATGCCCATCCCTGGAAGTCCAAGGCCAGGTTAGATAAGGATTTGAGCAACCTGATCTAATGGAAGGGGTTCCTGCCATTGCAAGGGGATTGGAACTGGATCATCTTTAAGATCCCTTCCAACTGAAGAAGAGAATCATTCTATGATTCTATTCACACATAGATGTAAAATATAAACCTCAAAGTATCTGTGGCTCGAAAAGTTGTACTGAAATTTCTGGGACATGCTGTGATTCTATATAGAGCCTAGAAACCTTCAGTAAAATGGTTGAAGATTCACCTTCTTTGAACATAAAAGAGACATTATCACATGGCACACTAAAACACTTTATCTCTCCAAGCAAAACACAGAGATAGACAGACACTGAATGCAGAGGTTACCCAAATTAAATACCAATTAAAGGCTCTTACAAGCTGCTAACAGAATGTACCTAAGAGAGATTCATGGCTTGAATCCCTGTAAATGTGTAAATCTTATCTGGCAGATAGTTCCAGCTTTGTTTAAGACTGAAAATGCTGCATAATCTGCAGGAGATAACCAATTGTTTCATTCAAAAGCAAAAAGGAAGAATACAAACAGGGGAAGGAAGGAGGAAGGGAGGCAGGAAGGGAGGCAGGAAGGAAGGAAGGAAGGGAGGCAGGAAGGGAGGCAGGAAGGAAGGAAGGAAGGAAGGAAGGAAGGAAGGAAGGAAGGAAGGAAGGAAGGAAGGAAGGAAGGAAGGAAGGAAGGAAGGAAGGAAGGAAGGAAGGAAGGAAGGAAGGAAGGAAGGAAGGAAGGAAGGAAGGAAGGAAGGAAGGAAGGAAGGAAGGAAGGAAGGAAGGAAGGAAGGAAGGAAGGAAGGAAGGAAGGAAGGAAGGAAGGAAGGAAGGAAGGAAGGAAGGAAGGAAGGAAGGAAGGAAGGAAGGAAGGAAGGAAGGAAGGAAGGAAGGAAGGAAGGAAGGAAGGAAGGAAGGAAGGAAGGAAGGAAGGAAGGAAGGAAGGAAGGAAGGAAGGAAGGAAGGAAGGAAGGAAGGAAGGAAGGAAGGAAGGAAGGAAGGAAGGAAGGAAGGAAGGAAGGAAGGAAGGAAGGAAGGAAGGAAGGAAGGAAGGAAGGAAGGAAGGAAGGAAGGAAGGAAGGAAGGAAGGAAGGAAGGAAGGAAGGAAGGAAGGAAGGAAGGAAGGAAGGAAGGAAGGAAGGAAGGAAGGAAGGAAGGAAGGAAGGAAGGAAGGAAGGAAGGAAGGAAGGAAGGATCTTACTCCTAACTTAAAGCCTTCCTCATGAGGCTAAAAGGCCTTTGCAAAGAGTGTTTGCAAAGACACTGATGCTTCCTGGTGCCACATGCATCACACCCTGCTCTCACTCCTTCAAAAGGGTCCTGGTGTCATGGAAGCCTGCGACACCAGACAGGTTACCCCTAGCAGGAGTCTGGTTTGCACACAGAGGAGAAGCAAGGGGTAAGGGTCTGGCAAGAGTCTGACAGCCTGGCAAACCTGGCCAGTGACTGCAACATTGCACTTCCTGGACCCCAGCAAACAACAGACCTCCCAGGACAACAGGTCAGGACAGCAAAATCTTGTCACAGCTCTCCGCAGAAGCGAGACTCCTAAAACTATCGTTCAACTTTTCTACCTTGCGCAGATATTAAGATTATCAGCTGGCCCTGACAGGTCTAGTTTGTGTCCCCCAGTGCTGACACTAAGCCTATTCCACAGCAGTGGGTTTGAAGGTGGATTAGGAACATTCTCTCTGCTGCTAGGAGTCATCAATCAGCTCCCAGATTTCTCCACTGCAGCAGCCACCCTCCACTGCTCATACAACTGGGTATCCCTCTTCCCTTGCTTTGTGTGGCTCATATTTTCCTGCAGATTTTCCTCAGAGCCCTTCTCAATCTCACGTCCTCTCTCCCCGCTGTCCCTGTGCGGCTCAGGGCCGTGGCCGGAGCAGCTCCTGCGGGAGCCCCGCTGAGCAGCCCTGCGCGGAGCCCTGGGCCCCAGCCCGCGCTGCCCTGCGCGGCCGCTTCCAGAGGAGCTGTCCGTCCCAAGCAGCGCCGCCTGGGGACGGTCCCGCGGGGTCCCGGACCCCGTCTGGCTGTCTGTCTGTCTGTCTGTCTGTCTGCCCGGCGAGGACAGCCGCCAGTGTGGCAGCGCACCGAGAGTTGCAGGTGCCCACGCTCACTCCGGAGCTGCCTCAGAGACAATGGCGGCCATGGCCTTCCAGGCCGCCTGCTGAGAGGTGCCCAGAGGAGAGAAAGGCATCTGCAGCCTATTTTTGTTGGCCAGGAAAGGGCCCGGACATCACCCATTCCCATGGCTACTCAGCATTACACATTCACTCACTGTTAATTTCTTCTAATGCAGCTCGCATTGGATTGAGGCTCGTGAACCGAGGCCCAGCCAGGCCTGCTCACACGATGCAATGTAACCTGCTGCTGGCTGAGAGAGCTGTTCTAGGGAATGACGATATTCTGAGTTAGCCCCAGATAATCTGAACAGCGCTGAATTTGCCTGTGTAAGCTGCATGAAGAATTTCAAGCATCCTTTTTCATTTTATCTGCATAATTCACTGCAGAAACAAATACCTAATTCCCTGCAAGAGGCGACAGTTTGTGCCAGCCACTAAGCGGAAGGAAAACATATTTTGTGTGAGTGAATGTTTTCACTCTGAAGTTTAGAAAGTGCTCTCTGAGCTTTTCCTATTGCTAGGGAAACCATCACACTCTGCCTCACATCATTAAAGCGTTTAACTTTGCCAAATCTTGATCCTGGTACAAATCAGACTGTGCTAGGAAAGGAAGAAAGCTAATAACAAAAATGAGGAAGCTAATTATAAAAACTGTAATAAGATAAGAAGCAAATTAATGAGGAAGACAAGAAGACTGTGTTGAAAACAAAAAAAGATAAAATACCATAAAACTAATTTCAAATTGCACATATTTTTCTAGGAGTTGCCTGTTTTGTAACTCTGCATACTTTATTCATCTAAATACAGTCTAAATTTTCAACAGATGTAGTTTAGCACAGCTTCAAATACTGCAATGAGTGTTAGGATTATAAGAATTATGGGATACCTGAACCACCTAGACATTTCTTTTGAATCACTGTAGCACCAGAGCTACATTTAGAGACTACATCTGGTCTGGGATGGAGTTCTGCAGATGGGACTTTGGTTAATACATGTGATGCATTGGTGTTCATATACATATACAGATCCTGCACTGCCTTTAATATTCTTCTAAGAATATTTTATATTGTATACATTAAATTCAGTAAATGTGAGCAAAATCAGAATTTTTTTCTCTGTTAAAATATAATTTTGTTTTCTTTTGATGTCCTTTCTTACCCTACATCAATTCAGCCACTGGAAACTCTCTGTAATCTTAGCTTGACACCTGAATAGAATTAGAAAGTAGAAAATTAATGGGAGGACAAAAAATAACTAGTATATTATCAGCTGCTTCATTAGATAGCTAGTCGTCAGTGTAAGCTCTGGTGCACAGGAAACCTCCTGCTGGTTTTTGGGCCTGCTGCTGATAGCACTAACTGACTTTGTCCCCTTCATATGCCTCCTTAGAAATTTCCAACCTACAAATGCTGCTACTATCTGCTCACCTCTGCAAGTGTATTTATAAGTACAAAAAAAGACACTTCCTTTTCTCATCATCTATAAAGAAGATGACCTTCACAGTTTTCTACTAGTGAACAAAAGGATGTGTGGCATCCATAGAAAAGAAGGAAAGTGGATTAAGTGGAAAGCTTCTGAAAGGTCTCTTACCATTATTATACAGGTTACAGCAAAGCAACTTTTTTGGTGTTTATGTAAGCCAAGATTAAAGTGAGACAACAGCAACAAACCCTTTTCTTGTTCATCTGTGATTAGATCATCTAATAGTATGACAATGTTATCAATTATTATTTGCATTTCATTTAACTTGAAGTATGGGACCCAAGCACTCTTGTTCTAAAAACAGCAAAAGCCAAGTCTTTCTAAAGAATATCATCTTTCTAAAGTGCTAGGAGCATGAAGCATGGAGAAGGAAAACAGACATAAAGGTATATGAAATATCTTTCCTGTGACTGCAAAGGCATTTTAGTAGTTCAAATGTGGGTCTGTACCAGTTCTAAAAATAGGACGAGGAAGTAGGAGAAGGTCAGAAATCTATCTCTGAGTGTGAGAAAGTGTGGGAAGCAGAATAAGAACTCTAACCAGCCTTTTTCTCCCCATTCCCCTCCAGGGCAACCTCATGAAAAATGCAACATTTATTATGAACCGCAGAAAAGGAATGGGTGGACAGGAGGTGAATGGGGCCAAAGTTTGCCTGCAGTTCACAGTCCACATACTGTGGCTGTCAGCTAAGTTCTCCATCTGACTACCCCTCTCTGTATATAATAATAATCCAAGTGAATTTATATGGAATAAATTCCTGTGGATGCACTTGAAGATCAAACTTGCTGAACAGAGAGCAGTGTCCTCAGTTAATACATTTGAAGATGTTGGAACAGCAATGTAAATGCACATAGACTGTAGAAGGTTTAGAGGTCACTGCCTGTGGAGGAGACAGTGAGGGCACAGTGTCTATCAGCAGCTACAGATGGAATGTACGGATCTCAGGGTGTAAGGATTTGAGGCACAATGGAAGAGAATGGAACAATAGTGTTACACTCAAGATAGCTGGAATCTGGATTGCAGGGACTTGGGAATGAAAGTGAGTTGTGATGTGTTTGTGTTGGCAGTGGAGGGAGACATGAGAAAGGAGCATTACTCCCTAGGGAGACAAATTAACACAATTGTCAAATGTCTTTACAGAGTGTATTTTAGAATTTGGATCTTTCATTTTCTCTCATTGTGATCACAGTTGAAAACGCCCACATTATCTAGTTTACCATAAAGTTAAGGGGCTAATAAATCAGGCCAGACTGACCAAGAAGAGACTGTAATTAATTATCTCCTGGGAGAATTCTAAGATATTATGATGACTGCGGTATGTAATCATATGTGTGTTTGCATCACCTGAATTTAAAAATATTTTTTTTAATTGTTGCTTGCTGATATGGCACGTATACTGTCATGCCCTGAAGGTATGGATACTCTTTAAACACTCAATACTAACCAGTACCCAGAAGTAAATCTTCCAAATTGTGTGTGATTGAATGAAGACCTAAGCAAGACCACATACACAACTAGATCAGCCCCTGTGGAATATTTAACTAAATGTTAACATACAGGACAAAATATTGACAGAATATCAAGATATTGTTAAAATCCCACACTTTCCTGACAATCAGAAATTCTGCTTGGCTTGATTTCTCATAAATCCTGTGTGATTTTTCACTCTACCCTAACATGACACTTAGGATAATTGCAATGAGGCTGTTGCTAGATGCAGAACTAACTGATTGATCCATTGGCATATTTAGAGAGACACCAGACAAGCAGCAGCAGGTATTCTCTTTGCATGCATTTATACAGCCTTATAAACTCATTGATGATTGATTTGTATGTCTCATTGGCATATGGATCAATGATTATAAACTCAAAACAAGTATTACTAATACCCAGCTTCTCTTATGACATATTGTGATAAAAGGAGAGGCATATAACCCACATTTTGTGCTACTTTGACTTTACACCGTCTCTCCACACCTTATGAATCTATTAAGCCAACAGAAATAATTCTGTCCATAGACTATGAAGCTGTTAAGTACATAATACATAAATACTGGTGTTTGGTTCCTGATTCCACTTGATCAGTTGCAAAAAAAAAAAAAAACTAGAGCTCATGTTTGCAAGGAAGAGGTCTATGTTTTTCTCTAATAAGATTTAAAAAATTCCATACAGGTTAGGATGTCCTTTGAGCACAACACAGTGTAGCTATATTCATTTTCTTTTGTTGTACCCTCAAGTGTAATCGTACAATGATATGCTTGTTCTTCTTTTACGTTAGAGCTATTTGCTATGAATTTGTGTGCTTAAAAGTTTCATGTTCATAAGAGAGTGATATTCTCTCATTTTTTTAACATGAAATACTAATTTTAAGGGTGAAATTGTAAATGTTCCCTGATGAATAGAGCATTAATAAAATATGCAGGGTACCACGTACAAATGACTGTGACTCCAGTGCTATGTGCACACAGACAGCTTGGCCTAGATTCATTCTACTTAGCTGCTTTAATGTACATGACTAAATTAAGAGCATGATTGCTGTAGGCTGTCTGTGTTGCTATTGGAGAGAAATGAGCTGTTTCAGATGTTTCTTTAAAGCATATGAAATCTGAATCAGGCTCTGAATGTGCCTCTTCCCACTGAACAGAACCTCAGGCAAACAGATGTCCAATTTAGGACTGTCTAATGCTAAGATGTTATTCAATTTATGGTGGGAAGACCTTGGACCAAGGTTGTTACATATTATTTATATAGGACATAGAATCAGTCTTCTGATAGAAAGACAGAGCACACCTCTGGAACTTGACAGCAAGAGTCTAAGATAAGTGGAAGGGAAAATAAGCCAGGTGGGAATGAATAGCCATACCTAGTTCAAAAATATATGACTGATGTCCCCTGGAGGAAAAATGAAACTGCATTATGTCACATCTTCTATGTGCTAGGAAAAAAGCAGAGATACGACAAGTGAGATGGTTTGGAATTTCAAAAGTGTACATACCTTTGTGCATCCTGCTCTGAGGATAACTAGATTTTTCTGGACAGCTTCATTGTGGTGCACATTATACTACATCAGAGTAATTCCCTGAAGAATCCTGCTTTTATGTCATTGTAAGTATCCTAAACCATGCATTTGAATAATATAGGAATTTGAAGAATTAGTTTTGTATCTATGGCACAGCACTTATTCTTTACCAGTTGGTGGGTGTTCTTTACCTGGTTTCCCATCTTCAGTGATCCTATTCAGCACATAGCTGGAAATAAGGAAATTTAAATCAAATTGCCAGGGATGAGGTTACAGTGAAAGAAAATAAAGTATGACCCATTTCTAGAAAGAGAAAGTTGCTTCACATGATGATAAACTTGAACCCAGATCAAATTCCCATTTGACAGAATGGTGCCTATATATGTGTGTGTATGTGTGTGTATGTATATATATATGTATTACAAGAAAGTGCCACTGAGGTAATTCTTTAAAGATTTGGGCAATTTTAGATTCACATATGTGATTACATTGTTAGTTGTACGAAGGAATTTCTGCACCATTCCATATTATGTTAGGAGGCCTCCAAATCATTGGGGTTTTTTATGGTTGTATGATATAATATATGTCTGGAATTTTTTTTCCAAGAGATTCTTTACTTACTTCATTTGAATGTCATTGGTATTTTTATGGCTCTTAAGCTCACCTTCAGATATTACTTAACTAGTTCTATTGGCAGATACATGAGGAAGAGGAATGCTAGTATTCAGTTGCTGTTAACTTTTCCTGATTTCCTGGATGCTTAATCTACAGTGGGTCCTGTTTCTCTGGGCAAAGTGCCCAAATAGTAAAACTTAAGTTTTACACATGTAGGAGAAGAATGGGAGTAGCCCATACACAAACATTTGCACATAAATATAGATATTTTTTGGCAGACCAGACACACAGAGAGAATTTTTCCACATCAACCCTTTTTATGCAGTTTTACATTTCATTAATTTACAAAAATTTAATTATTACATGCACATTTATCAATAAAAGCTCTGCCTTTAAAACAGCCTGATATGTGTGAATTACTCATCTGGTCCAAGGGCTTCCTTGCACTTAAAACCTTTTTAAAAATATCTTTCCTCTTTCTAAATTTTGAGGAATATCCTGTGGCATCCTTCCAATATCCTTGATTTAACACCTGTCTGAAGGTTTTATGTCACAACATGATCCTATCTCCAGATAGGATTAATCTCTTCATATCAGTCAAGAATATCTTGTGGAGCAGCCAGAAGGTGGCAACAATATAGTTCTTTTAGGAAGATGACAGGTAAAGGGGAAAGTGGTGACTATAAACAGTTCACTTTCTGGTTCTGCGCATAAACTCTTAGATCAGTAATCCAAGTTTGTGATTTACTGTCCCAGGAAATACTCCTGGTTGTGAACTCAATCAGTAAATTAAATATCTATACTGAATGATACCATGTATATAGAACTCCACTCTTGCAGTATTTGTCAATGTCCCAAGAGACTTCCAAGAAATATTGAAATATATATTAAAAATAAAAGGGAAAAAAAAAGAAAAAAAAAAAAAAAAAAAAAGAAAAAAAAAAGGGAAAAAAAAAAAAAAAAAGAAAGTAGTGCAAGAGACATTATCCTGCAGAGTTCCTGACATGATTTGCATCCATCTGAATCTCACTGAGAATCTAGTCACTACTCTTTTACATGTCATCAGTACATGGTTCACATTGCTGAATTGTCCTGCTTTTTGGGTTTTTTAACCCTTACCAAAGATAGGCAAAATGGGTTTGGAAACAAAAAACCAAATTATGGCTCTTGCTTCCTTAAAACCGAGAAGTCTCTTAGAGATGACTGGAAAGGTTCCAAAACTTACAGCTTATGGCACTGGTCTTTATTGCCCCAGGCTATCAAATCTACCCATGCTACCCTGGAATCCTGGTTGGCTCTAATTAAGATACCTGATAATAGAAATCTTAAATCTTAAATCCAGGAAGTCCTTAAGCTGTTCACACATCAAGACCAAAAGAATCTTTTGAAGACATCATTTTGGCAAATGCAAAAATGTACATAAGTCTTATGAACTCTTAACAACCATGGGGTTTTTTTGGTTTTGTTTTTCTTTTTCTCCCTAAAATACTTAGGACACTTCAACAAGCACAGATTAGTTTCTCAGTTATGGTTCAAATACTAGTTCAGCATGCTTTGGTTAAATCCTGAAGTTCTGAATCAATAGACCTTCAAGTTTTCAGTGCCAGTCACAGAAAACACCATTAATGGTGACAATGTTGATGAAAAAAACCCACATTCTTAAATTAAATGTGTACTTGGGCATTAGTAAGTACTATAGTTAAGTTAAGCATGATAGTAAGGATGGTCAGAGGCCTGAAGGTCATGACATAGAAGGGAAGGCCAAGGGAATTGTCTTCATACAAACTTAACGTTAGGGGAGGTCTTACTGACTTACTGACTACAGCTATACAATGGGAGACTGTAGAGAAGGCAAAGGCAAAGTTTTTTAGAAGTAAACAGTGATAACATGAGAAGCCATATACAGAAGTTACAAGAAGGAAAATTCTGAGTAGATATTAGGATTTCCTCCTCTCCCTCTTCAACCTTTGGAATAAGTCAAATCTCTTTCTTTGCAGATATTCAGAACTCAATTGGACAAGACCATGAGCAACCTCTGTTAATTGACACTGTTTTAGTATGAGGTGGACTGGATGTCTCTGGAAGTTCCTTCCATATGACATGATTCTGTAAGTTCTGGAGCAAATTATGAATGGTAAGTGCACAGACTTTACATTGGAGAATAATATGTGTGGAAGGGATAACCATATAAATCCTGCACTGTTTTCTTACCCCTTACTGAATATTTGTGTACCTTTAATAAGATTTTCTGCTTTTTATTACAGGCAACCTAGACTCCAAAGCCAGTAGCTATACTTCACACCAAAATCAATCTGTCAGTTTCATTTATTGAGAAAATAACAGCAAACAGGAAATTGCAAAGTGTACAGTTTGTGAGACATAAGTATAGTGAAGTCGAGTTATCCAGCAGCTTCTATTCAAATCAGATATTTTAGCTATAACGCTTTGCTGTGCATTTTGCCACACATTTGACAATGCATAAGGTAGTTCCATCTCCTTTTGCCGTGCTGAATATTTTTTTTCTTAAATGTTGTATATGCATTCATGCATACATTTATAGACATATAGATGAACTTCCATCTCCAGATGCAAGATATTCTTCAGAATAGGTACAATACCTGACTACTATTCATGATAAGACTAACTATTTGGTTAAAATCCCAGCATACTGAATTTTGTGATTCATAATCATACCTATTCAAGCATGTTAGTGGCTTTAATGAAATTTAGCTCATATATAGGGCTTGTACTGTCAGTGGTACAGCTTTTCAAGTGATGAGATGTCAATAGCTGTCATATTCTTTTAAATTACATTTAGTCACTTGTGAGCTTATATTTCATATATGTCATTTTTCCTCCCTTGTGACCAGGGGAAAGATTGTCTGATGGTGCCAGAGCTAATTCTGCCAAGGTTTACATCAGAGTAAAATTTCTGTGCCACCAAACTAATTCTGAATGAGTTTTATTGCTGGAATATCATCAGAAGGATAGGAGGTCTAGGCTGGACTGGTAGTTTTAGCTTCCAAATTCAAAGACAAGCTAATATTTATTTCCCAGTCAGAGTCAAACAATATTTTGTCTTGGTTGTTTAGAGAATCAACAGTATAATTCACATTTTCCTTTGCGTCCCTATACAGTGCCTTCTATCACTCAAATGTACTTGTAGAGCAGGAACATGAGACAAAATGAGATCTAAACTCATCTAAATGAGATCTTTATGGTTTTTTTAGAGTTCAAATGCCTATTCTTTGCTCTTAAATTACTTAACTCCTTCTCTGAACTCCAAAGTAGTTAAAAAACTCCAAACCTGCAAAACACCCAAACCCAAAAACTCAACCCTTGAACTTGTTTTTATAACATAAAGTAGAAGATTCTGCCAAAAATTACATACTCTCATTAGGGATTTCTCCTTATTTAGATCATAACAATAATTTCAGACAAACTTTCTTTAAGTATGGAAAAAGTTAAAATAGCTTTTAAAACAGGACAGTGTTGAAGCCACAAAGGGAGGGTTCATATTAATCTCTTTGTCTGGCTATTTTTTTCTTCATATTTTGGCTGGACGGAATCTTCCAGATCTGTAAATCATTACAGGACTTTTTTATATCATATTAGCCACATCAAATGCTATGATAACACAAATGGCAAGGCTTTTAAGATACTAATGCAGGAGTAACATGGCCCAAAGGACCATAAATAAATTTAGTCAGTGCCAAAAATGAATACAGGTCTGGGGAAAAAAAGTCTTTCTTTTGGAATTTCAGGTTTCCTTCCTGCTTAGAGCATTATTATTCTTGGCTGAGTATTTATGACTATTCTGCTGTATGTTGATGGATATATTGATGTACATGCATCTGAACTCGTCCTCAGAGGATAACATACAGGCAAACACAGAGACACTTTTCCTTTTGGCTTTACTTTTCCCATGTGATTAATTATCTTTGTTATGCTATGAGGCAATATTACTGCAAATAGGTGGAACAAATGCAGTCATATTTGGAAAACCCTCCCCTTTCTGCAAACCAACAAGCCACAAGAAACTCAGTAACACTGCTGTACATGAATTTAAAAGGGTTGCCACTAAGTCCTGTGCCAATTTAATTTTTATTTATTTATTTATATAAGGTATATTAATTGGATGTGGAAATATACAATTTTGACAGGGTATTAGAATCTGTACTCTCTGATCACTTTCTACCTCCATAATCAAGCATTTTAAATGGCAAAAAGGAGCAAAGCTCTCTGCTTTAAATTATTTAAATCCATCTGTGTGAAAAGACATGACAAATGCAAACATTCATGGCTAGATAGGTGCTATGACAAATATTCTAGTTACTGATATAAGTTTATTTGAAACACATGGCTAGATTTTAATACATTCAGTCTCTCAGTACCTGAGCAAACTATTCCAATTTCATAAATCAAATACCTAAAATAGTTCATTATTCTAAAAAAATCCTGTGATAAAATACATTTCTAGATAAGTATATGTTGTATTGACTATGCGAAAGAGGTGAGTAATAAGGTCTTTACAAACAAAGTTACATGCATTCTTGGTGGAGATTAACTTGAAAATATTTACTTAAGAATATGGCTCTTTAATATGTATCTCAATGAAACTCACATTTTTTTCTGCTATGGAATATATTGTGAATTGCTACCACTTAAGTCTGTAAAAGAAAATAAACAATTGTAATTATCTTTATGCTAAGAAAACTTCATAAATTTCAGAGGTGTTTAGCATATACACCTGCAGGCAGCTAAAGCAGTTCATCACTAATCCAGACACAATTCAGTCAGCTACAATTGGATATATACATTGACAAAACAACTGTCAGTGTAGGCATGGCTTCCTTCCAAGTTATCTCTCCTCTAGATCTGTATGAGAAACCTAGGATAACCATAGGACTATCTGAGAGATATAGTGTCTCTTAAAGGCTAGCTTGGTTTTCATAGTAATATTACCAAATTCAAGTGATATTGGTCTAATATTGAGAAGAAAAATAACCCCTTCAATACTTTAGTTGCAGTGAGATGCTGCTCTCTCTGGATATAATAACAATATGGATGCAGGAACTGCACTGCAGAGCAGATATTTATTTTTCCCATGATCTTCTAGACAGTTGGAAACCAGACTCTTTGGTATGTCCATGTATCTACCTGAACAAGAGACTATGGCACCTCTACTCATATGGGCATGATGCTAGCAGATGTGGTATTTCACTCTACATATGTGATGATGTACACATGTGTGATGATATTATAAACACGTATGTGATATTACATACACATATGTGATGATATTATAAAAGGAAAATAAGATGAAAGGACAGCTTTTCCAGGTCAGACTGAAAGGGATCATCTATCCAAATCTCCTTTTTAGAATAGGAGAATGGATGATAATAGATAATGGGAGAAGGATAGACAGGCTGTAGCAGTATTTTCTTCAATTCTCCCCACACTAGTAAGTTGGAATTACACAAGATATGTCACAGTTATCCACTGTTGTAATTAATAACCCTAGATGAAGGTTTTTCCGCAGAAATATATCTAGATATTTTTGAAATTTTTATCCTCCACAAATTCTTGTATCAGTCAAAGACTAACTATTCACATCACACCTCATTTTTGTCTTTTTCATACCATCAATTTTTACTTTCATTACTCCTTAGTTATTTTATTCAAAAGGAAAGTGTCTGTATGAATTAGAAATCTATTCCCTACTTAACTGCTCCTTTCCACACTGAAGAGTTTTTTTGGTTTTTTTTTTTTTTTTACTAGGGAGAACCAGAAATTCCGGCAGTGTTCAATATAAGGACATATATGTAGAGGCATAAGCTTGCTAGGAGATAGAAAGATTGACTTTTTTTCTGTTTGTCTAGACACAAATGCAGAGAGGTTTTATCCATTATCAGTGATCCTAAGCACTATTTTAAAATAGAAATAAGAGATATATCTTCAGGTATGGCCTTACTATAAAATCTGGTATATTCAGGCAGGAATTTATTGGCAGGGATTTAGGCAGGACTTGTGGAAAGGTTAGTTAGTTTGCTCAAGCCTATAACTTTGAAAAGGCAAACTTTTCACCGTAGGTTGTTGAAAACAAAATCCTGAACCTATCCTATTTTGTTTGCAATGTTTCATCTATGAGCATTCAATAAACACAGACTTGCTGAGAACAGGAAATTGAATTTGCTAGGTTGAGAATTAATCATTAAAAATCATAAAACCAACTTCCTGCCTTATCATGAAAATGTCATCTGTACATGTCTGAGAAGCCTAGGACTTCCTTCAAGCTAACAAACAAAATTACTTATAAGAAAAACCTGTTTTGAAAGCAAGGAAAAGATAATTATGTTAGTCCTAACTAGCACTGAAGATGAGAATATATGCTGACACATACCTTAAACAGATCAGGTGAGAAATAGCACAACTGAAATATATTAACATATGATATTATACAGACGATTATACAGAAAACATGTGACTAAACCCCATGTTTTCCATTAAGTTGTGGATCAAATGTAAGTATTCATCAGTTCATCTCTCGTCTGTCTTTAGAAAACCTTTCAGAATTTATCCTTATTGAAAATGTAATATGTTATTTTATAGAATGATAGAATATCCTCATTTGTTAGGGATAACTTTACCAGGAGCTGAATGAGATAAACTGGCCTGTAGTTTCCAGGGTCCTCCTTCTTAACCTTCTTGAAAATCAGGGCAATGTTCACCAGCTTCCATTCAGCTAGGACCTCTCTGGATTCCCACAGCTTCCTCATGAGGGGAAGCAGAGAGGGAGGCACTAATCTCTTCTCTCTGGTGAAGAGTTGCAGGACCCAAAGGAATGGCCTGGAGTTGTGTCAGGGAAGGTCTAGGTTGTCTATTAGAAAAAGTTTTTTCACCAAGAGGGTGGCTGGGCACTGGAATAGGCTCCCCAGGGAAGTGGTCACAGCACCAAACCTGAGAGTTCAAGAAACATTTGGACAATGCTCTTGGGCATATGGGTTGATTCTTGGGGCTCTTCTGTGCAGGAAGAGCTGGACTCAATGATCCTTGTGGGTCCCTTCCAACTCAGATTATTCTCTGATTCTGTGATGAGATGTCCCCTAAGTCTTCTCTTCTTGAGGCTGAAAAACCCAAGTGGCCCCAGTAGCTCCTTGTATGGCTTCCCTCTTTTTTAGAATTTCTTACTCATGGCATTGCCAAACACTGAGGTTTAATAAACACAGTGGCCTACATTCTCATAAAGTTAGAATCATCTTTTATCATTCTAGGCAGATAAAGAAGATTTTTTTAACAAAATTGGCAGCTATTGTGTGGCTATTCTTCCAAAAAATAAAAACAGTGATGGTTCCCAGTAGTTGTCTAGTAGCAATTCCTCTCTTCCTATATAAGGTAATGAGAAGTAAGCAACAATCTTTCTCCATCTCCTGCATAGGTTCTATGCAGTCTTTGAATTCTCAGGACTTAGTAGTCTGCTGGAAAATCTCAGTTTCTGATCTTATGATCTCCCAGTGCCCAGACTCATTCTGCTTGTGAAATTTTAGCTGGTGTCTTCATAGTATATGGATTTATGGCTCTTGTCCCTCAAATAATTGATGTGTATCAAAACAGCAACATACTTTGCCATCATGTCAGGCCAAACAGGAATAGCCAAAATTATTATTGATTTTTTAATGTGCCGTGGCTGCAAGTAATGTCAACGGGTCTCATGGGAGACAGCTTTCAGTATCTGCATTATGGTTCTGCAGATGGAAAGTAAGTGGGAGGCAGCTTTCTTACAGGTCCTCTTTAAGGGTGGTATAAATATAGATTTCAGCAGGACATAAGCATCTGTCTGTGATTAATTGTAGCTAGATAAAAAAAATCCCTAAGTCAAGGCATTTGGGTTCTGGCTCTGATTTCAGACTACAGAACAAACTTAAGCCCTCACATCTTTAAACCCTTCTTAGATTTGAGATATTTGTAAACAGAATGTTGGCAGAAACTTATTTTAAGCAATCCAAAACAGTCATACTTGATACCATCAAAGTGAGATTACATATATATGTTCAGGAGGATATATTCTCCTCAGCAAGCTTCTCAGTACATATAGGCATCGCAGCTGTGGAGGAGTTTGAAAGCCTTCTTTTCTCCCCTGTGCTCATGAGTTGCCAAACTGCCAGTGCTTGCTCTTCTTCAGATGCATGAACTCAGTATGTTATTGAAGATAAACTTCTTACCAATAAGGTCATTATTTATGTTTTTAACATTTGTTAAAAAATATTTATTTGTACCATTGCTTGTTTTCAGATCAATGGTCATACACTCTAGCAGACAGCTGGGGCTTTAAACACTTGATTTTATTTTAAATACATTTTATTTTATTTTGGATAAAAGCATCTTGCACTTACATCTTACATGCTGGGACATGAACTGTATGATAAAAACATGCATTTTTCAATTCATCAGAATCACCAGATGAACAAAAGATCTGCAGCCCTTTCAAAGAAACCTATTAGCTAGAAGTATTTCAAAAGTCAAAGATTTATTAGTCAAGTGGGAAGGGTTATTTTTTTTAGATTCGTTTAATACTCTAAAAGGCTTTAGGAATTTTAAATGGTCCTTAGACCCTTACCCTCCTTTACAATAAAGTTTCTTGTGGTTATCTCATTGAGGCACACATAAATACACACACACTGAGCCCATTAATTTTGCAATCTTCTAGAGAAAGCTATGCAACTTTGCAGACCTCTCCAGCTGTTCCATAGTTGGTGGAAAAGAAGATATCATACCACTTATAGCCAGATTTGAGTGGTATTTCCTAAAGAAATCAATACCAGCAGTATGGTTTAGCTGTGTCTCCAATCAATGAAACAACCATTGCTTCGGCCTCTCTCCTTTATTTAAGGGAGGTACTTGGAGTTCCTGGCTCCCACAGGTTGAAACTTGATCTTCATTTTTTCCCTCTCTTTTCTTTTAAAAACAATCTCCTCTCCTTTCTTTTAAAAACAATCTCTGTTTTAAACATTCTGTCATCCTAGGCTGTACCTTGTACAGTCCATTCCTCCACATTTTCCCCAGCTGCTGAAAGAATACACATGGATCCAGAATGACCCGTGCAGTCCCACATGGCAGAGCATACGGTTTCTGCATAACTGTGTCTCCTCTTCAGCAAGACAGTGCCAGCTATACTCAATGAGCTGAGAGGATTTTTAACAGTGTGGGAGATGAACTGCAGCATTTGGGAGAAAATTAATTGAATCTTGCAGGGTTCTTTATTTTGTTTTAGTCTAGCTTTAGCCCTGCAGATATTACTGAAACCACTGTATTTAGAGCTAGGAATTTTAATACTAAACTAGGGGATGGCAGAGAATGACAACAACAATAATTAAATAACTGCATTTATAGTGGGGCAATGACTAAATGCAGCTGATGAACTGAGTTAGAAGGAAGGATATTTATGCAAATGTATGGGAAATGCAGAAAAGAGAACTATCCTTCTCTGCAGGACTCATGTCCTTTCACATGCTACCTGACAAGATCCTTTAAAACTATGACTTTATAAATGTTAATCCTGTGAAGAGAAATGTTACATTACGAAGACTAACAGTAAATGAACAGAAATTTGGCATGCCTCAGAGCACTCCAAATAATGGTTTGTCACACTGATGTCAAATCTGAAGTAATCCATTATTTAGTACGTGTATAACACTACCATTTTAGAGATTGTTTGGATTGCAGAAACTTTTTGTCCTAAGGCAACTCAAGTGGCCCCAGAAACTTGATATTACATTTCAAACAGACTTTCCCTGATGTACGGATGTAAGCCAGATGACCTTTACTGAACACAAGCCTTTTCATTTGTGATAAGAAAACAATTGAATTGACCCAATGATTTAAAATTTAAATATATAGAAAAAAGTATTTTTTTAAAAAACTTCTGCACAGTTAGGATTTGAAATTACTCTGCCATCCCCTGATGATTTTCACTGAGACAGTTTAAATTAGTTGAGAGGGAAAGGTCCATGATACAGAAAGTGTTTTTACTTTAAAAAATAGCATACCAGCTAACAAAAAACTTCCAACTAAACCAAATCAATCAAACAAACAAACAAACAAAAAAATCTTTCCAAAGCCTTCAAGGCTGAAATGATACATGTCATTTAGCACATGGTTTATCAATGAAACCTTACTGAATACATTAGGATGAATTGCTGGGAGGTTATAGATAAAGAAATAGGGGGAAAAAAGAAATATTTTTTTTCTTTTTTTTTTATTTCTACTTCTTTGGAAAGCAGAGAGAATGTGGAAACAATCAGAAGTATACATCAAAGTCTATGATTTTATGTAAACATCTGTCTAGAAAGAATATAAGAAAATTTAAAGCCATTTACTAAAAATGTTTCTTTTCCATGCTTTGGTAACATATTAAAGTTTGAGACCTGTGGAAATATGGTTTCCCTTTGCTAAAGCTGCTTTCCTCACACTTCTTGGTCATTATTCTTTAGCTCTGGGTGTGCATACCCAATGCTCTTATACATTTCTGCTATCCAGACCAGATTTTACAGCTTGTTGTTTAAATTTTATTCCTTTTGCCTTCCAGTCAAACCCTCTGTTCTTATTCTGGTTCCTTTAGGAGTGTCCTATGTTACTCCTGAACTAAGATTGCTCTGTATAAACCCCCCACTTATTTATATAAATAACCCACCCCAATTTATTTATATAAAGAAATATAATATTTCAAAAGTTATTATTTTTTAAGAATATTAATAGAGAAAAATATTACTTGAGACAATGTGAAATACTAAGGTAAATAAAATTCAATGTAACATTTGGATTCTACCTCTCAGATACTATTATTGCTAAACTATAAGTTTTCCATTGTTGAAAGGCTGAATTGACAAACCCAGGTTCACTAATGGTACTGATGTTGAAAATATCATGATTACACTCAGATATTACATCGTAAGAAGTTATTTCTATTATAATTCATAGCAGAATAGAATTATGACATAGTCTCTTCACCTATTACTGATTATTACTCAGTAGTGTTTATAAAGGAATTTCTGCTTGCAGAAACTGTGATTTACTGCACAGAATTGCTTTCTCAGCAGCTCCCTTTTTGAAAACATCATACTCAAAAAGGAAATGCATCTTTTACAAAAATGTAACTACAAGTATTCATATTACTGCTACTGCCACTGCTTCATATTACTGATCACTCATCACATTGATCATTGGAAAGAGTGGTAACAACGAAAGACATTAGGCTACCTATTAAATACAAATTTCTGTATTTGAAGACCAAAGTCTGATTTAGATGCTCATGAACATCCTTTAGTTCGGTTAATTCCTGGCATCAGGAATTAGGGAATTATCCTTGCTAAATTTGGACCTAGCCCCCTAATCATAAGAAAAATATTGAAAATCATAAAGAAAATTGAAACTCATTTTTTGAAAAACAACTTTGTAATCTGAGAGTTCTTCAGGTAAAATGGCACTGTAAATTCAAGAGATTTTTCATTAAGTGTGGAATTTTAGACAGAATCTTGTTACTCTGTAAAGCATTCTATTTCAAATAATTGATTAATTGTATACTATTCTAACCAAATATGCAATCTTAGAAAGTTACTTAGGTGTCAGGGTAAGTAATGATTTCTTTTGTAAATTAAGCTGTGATGATCTGTATAACAATTCAGAAACTTTTAGCTAGAAAAGTTTTTCAGCATATTTTCAGTATTACCCAGACATTCTTTTAAATAGATGGAGCATTTCAAACACTGGAGGAATGTTGGCTGTGATTTGAAATTGACATCTTTACCTGGATGAAATTTGATAGTGAGATAGCCATAATCATAATCATAAAGAAGCATCCTGACTTTGAATAACAAACAGGGTCATTTCTGCAAATTAGAGACAAGTTTTGAGAGAAGATTAACATCAGAATTAAACCTGTAATGCAAATGGCCCCGGGAAAAGCAAATTAATCTTAACTAAGCAATATGAAGCCAGTATTGGCAGTAGTTATGATTTTAAAGCAAACCACCTGCCAAGGCCTCATTCTCTCAGTCAATTCCATTTTCTTCAATTAGATATAAACAGATAAAGCCCAAAGGATTTTAGTAAGAAGATAAATGTTAACTAATCAAATCTGAAATAACGTATGAGCTCTTCTTTGTCACTTGTCTCCTTGAGCATCTGGTCTCAGCTACTGCTACATTGTTAGTGAACAATATGAAAAGGAAGTTCAAAGCACGGGTTTATGCAATAGTTTGTTTGGCAATTCTATTTGCATCTGACTGTATTTAAATAAAAAGACAGCTTTCATTGCATGAAATAACCTGACTGCAGAAACTGGGCTAAGAGTCAGTAATATTTATAATGCTTTTGTAGTAACAAACGTAGAGTTCTCCTATACTTTCTTCCTGGAAACACATATTCTTCCTGGGAACATTCCTGGGAATAAAAAGCTAAGAGCAGGAATCTCTTTTTGGAAAGCATTAACCTCTCTAGGTTTTGGTGTTAACCCTTAAATAAAGATAAGCAGAGAGGAAGAGCTTCCTGGCAAAAGGGTAAAAGACCTTTCCGATAACAAAATATTTGTAACCAATCCAGAAACTCTATAAAGGCCATTTGTATGGTGCCTATATACACAAACCCCTTAAAAATTAAACATTTAATCAAGTAATAGGGGACTATTAAAATAATTTACATGGCAATGCCTTCTTATCAAAGAAACTGTAACACTCAACTGTAGAGGAAAGAAAACTGAAAGAAAAAATTCAGCTTGGAGGCAGTTTTTTAAAAATTATGATAAAGTTAAAAATTAATGAAGTTTAAACTGAAAAATTAAGCTTCTACCTGGAAGTCCACCTGGACTACAGAGCAAAATTTTTTTTCTAAGTGTAAGAAATTATACACAGAAAAGATTTTATACTATATACTTGCATAACTTTACTTCAAGGAAAAACAAAGTTTATACATTTTTCCCCTCTTCTTAGCCAAGAGATGGCTATCTGGATTCAATCTCTTCTGTTTAGCACTAGGATATGCAAGTATCTTGGTGCAAACTCCCTACCTTCATTTCAAGCTGATTAGACATGACAGCAGTTTCAATCTCAAAGCCATACAGCAGTGTTAATACACAGTGATGTCCAGGATGATGAGTCCTTCTAAAAGGAAGTGATCTTTTGCCTCCTGCTGGTGAGCATACATTTATTGATCCAACAAATGAGAATAAAGTTCTTAACCTCTCTAGCTTATAACCATGATTTCAGTTTTAAAGAAAAGTGTGCTCTGCCTACCCAATTAAAACTAAAAGTATGAAAGACCTCATCATTTCTCTGTTTCAGCCTGTGCAGTGTGGGAAGCCCAGTGAGAAAATGAATAAGGAATCTTACTACATCCTGCAGCTCAGTGATACCTCTGTAAAGCATGGACTCTGATCCTTGTCTTCCCACTGCATGCTCCATATACTCTGCATTTCAATGTCAGTGTACAAAATACTTCCCTTTGGAAACATGGCTTGGAAGCACTGCAAACTCCTTTGGCCTCCAGTCCAGCCTGGATCTGGTCAACTCCTACCATGGCAGTTTATGCATATTATGATGTGTCACTTCTGAAGTCAGTTAAAATAACTGCATTCAGACACACACTCCTTACCTTATTACTGCTCCAATACCATTAGAAAATTACAGTAATCACTCCTTGATACCCCCACAAGCCTTCAGGTCTATATGGGGTACAATTTGAGTCTTCCTAATTCCACACAGCTGCACAATTCCTTTTTTTTTAGCCTAGGTGTAATTAGATCCCGACAGCTGCAGGGCAAGAGCTGTCACTCCACTGTGACAGTATCCAGACCAAGTGTTACCTGCCCTATGAAATACAAAAGTTCTTCCCTTTGATGCTTTTCACTGAGGGTAAAATAAAGACTTCATGAGATAATCCCAAAGCAGTCAGAACCTCAAAATAATATCTTTGCTCTAATTACATGTTTACTTTAACTGACATAGAGGTTTTGACCTTTAACCAACCACCTTATCAGGAACAGGCTCCTTATGATTAAAAGATGACATGACTGGTTTGAGTTAATTTTAAAATTAGACTTTTAGGTTAGAACTAGAAGGGAGGGGTCAAAATCAGTGAATTTTGAATAAATAGACATTAGAAGACTCTATACCAACAGCTTTTATACATGAAGCAGAATGGATATGGCAGAGAGGCAGTGGAATTGATCAGTGCACAATTTCAGTAAAAATAATATGACCACCGTATATTTTATTAGGTAAGTTAAATACATACTATTCAAGCTTTGGCTTGAGAACTGCTCTGTTGGAACCATGTAAGGATTTTTTTCAAATTACTTCAAGACTAAATATGTTTTTGTGGTTTCTGATATACCTTAAGGGCACTTTTTGCTCCATTTGGCATGCAGGAGGGAGGTGAGAAATAAAAAATAAGCATAAAAGTTGAAATATAGAAGATATCTTTGAAGGAAGAAAGTTATTAAAAAAGCATTGCTTGTGTCTGGTCCTCTGCAATGGCCAAAACTGAGACACTTAAACCAGCTTATAAATTGAATTTAATACATTATATTAATACTTTATAAAGGGCATTTTTTTCTATGCTTTTGTAGTGGTTTGACCCTGGCTGTAGGCCAGGTGCCCACCAAAGCTGCTCTATCACTTTCCCATCCTCAGCTTTCCAGAGGAGAGAAACACAACGAAAGAATTGTGGGTTGAGATTACAGTTGTGGGCTAAACAGACTTGACCCAGGATAAAAGAATTTAATTTATTTCCATAGCTATCAAAGCAAAGTAGGATAATGAGAAATAAAACCAGATCTTAAAAACACCTTCCCCCTACCCTTCCCTTTTATTCTTGGCTCAGCTTGACTCCCAAGTTTTCTACCTCCTCCCCTCCAGTGGTACATGTGAATGGGAAGTGAAGAATGAGAGTTCTGGTCAGTTTATCATTCATATCTGCCACTGATTCCTCCTCACCCTATTCCCCTGCACCAGTGTGGAGTGGTGTTCTCCAAGGCTCAGTATTGGTGCCAGTCCTGTTTAATATCTTTATCAATGATTTGGACAAGGGGATCAAGTGTTCCCTCAGACAGTTCACAGCCAGCATCATGTTAGGCAGGAGTGTTGATCTGCTGGAGAATAGGAGGGCCCTACAGAGGAGTCTGAGCAGGCTGGATCCATGGGTCAGGGTCAATTGTGTGAGTTTTAATAAGGCAAAGTGTAAAGTCCTGACTTCGGCCACAACAACCCGGTGCAGTGTTACAGGCTTAGGGAACAATGATGGAAAGTGTCTCAGCAGAAAAGGATTTGAGGATGCTGGTTAACAAACATGAGCCAGCATGTGCCCAGCTGGCCAAAAAGGTCAATGGCATCCTGGCATGTATCAGCAACAGTGTGACCAGCAGGACCAGGGAAGTGATGATTTCCCTGTACTTGGCACTGGTGAGGCTGTGCCTTGAATTCTGTGTTCAGTTCTGGTCCCCTCAGTACAAGACAAACATTGAGGTGCTAGAATGTGTCCAGAGAAGGACAACAAAGGTCATGAAGGGTCTGGACTGAAAGTCATATGAGGAGTGGCTAAGGGAGCTGGGAGTGTTTTGCCTACAGAAAAGGAGGCTGAGGGGAAACTTTATCGCCCTCTGCAACTACCTGAAAGAAAGCAGGATGGGGATTGGCCTCTAATGCCAGACAGCTAGTGATAGGATGAGAGGACATAGCCTTAAGCTGAGCCAGGCAAGCTCAGCATGGCTATCAGGAAAAGTTTTTTTCACTCAATGGACTGTCAAGCATTGGAAGAGGCTGCTCAGGGGGCTGGTCAAGTGACGATCTATAGATGTGCTCAATAAGGTGTGGTAAGGTTTAGTTGGCATCATGGTGTTTGGTAAATGGTTGAACCTGATCTTGGAGGTCTTTTTGAACCTTAATTAATCTATGATTCTGTCAACTTCTCCAACATGACTCCTTCCCACAGACTGCTGTTCCTTGCGAACTGCTCCAGCCTGGTCCTTTCCATAGCATGTAGTCTTTCAGGCACAGACTGCTGCAGCATGAGTCCCCTGGGGTGCACAAGTCATCCCAGCAAGCCCCCTCCAACGTGGGATCCTCTCCCTATGGCCACAGGTCCTGTGAGGAGCCTGCTCGAGCACGGGCTTCCCGGAGTGCCACAATGTCCTTCAGGCTTCCACCTGCTCCTCCACAGGCTCCAGGTGGATCTCTGATCCTGCATGGAACCCCGTGGGCTACAGGGGCACAGCTGCCTCACCATGGTCTTCACCATGGGCTGCAGAGGACTCTCAGCTCCAGCCCCTGAAGCACCTCCTGCCCTTGTTCTGCACTAACCTTGTGTCTTCAGAGTTATTTCTCACATATTCTCACACTCTTCTCTGGCTGATATTTTCTTCTATGCACTAAGCTGTTGGTTTGGTTTTTTTTTTTTCTTCTTAAATATATTATCCCAGAGGTTCTACCACAATTAGTGATGAGTTCAACCTTGGCTAATGGTGAATCCATCTTGCATTATTGATTCCCTTGTACATAGGTGAAGCTTCTGATATCATTGCAAAGACATGTTTGCAGAAGGCCACTATCAAAACCTTGCCCCACAAACTCAATACATCTGTATACCCTCTTTTCTCACACTGAACACACAAAATGATTTTCTAAAAAGGAGGCGGAATGGTCTCAGAATTATAGTTCAAGGATGTCTGTTTTTCCAAATTGCAATGTTAAGTTTATTATAGTAAAATTAAAACTAAAAAAGTTACATTTAAGGCAGTCTGGATACATCAATTTTTTGCTCAAGTAGATTTGTGAGTAAAAATGAAACATTTTTTTAAAAGCAGAAAATAGCCTCATTTTCACTGATACAGCCACTCTGGAAAATCAAACCATTAATTTATTTGTGAAATGTTTTCTACTTAAAATTGAATATCTTATTTTTCATAAAAGTTCCACACTTGGTATTGAATAAACTATTAGAATAATTGCATGGAGTGACTAATGGTCAATTACTTTGGAATACCTATCAATTACCAGGTCAAACACATTCTGTGAACAATATGACCTACTGTCCCATATAATCCCTTAATAGATGTTTTGAGTCTTGCTGATTTTATGTTAACTATATAAAGTGCCATGCATAAGTTGGTCACTGTTATGAAAGGCAGTGAAATTTATTTTCCTAGAAATTGTGATCACAGCAAAGATTTAATTCTCTTCTAGTTCTAGACCACAGTGCATATTATACTGAGATGCCCTCTTTTACAGCTATCACTACTTCAACATCTTCATTTTCCAAAACAAGTTATCGGCGAGGTTGCCCATTTCTCTATCCTGCAGCACAGTGATGGCATAGGAGAGATATTTTACCTCAGCACTTGAGTGGGCAAAGGGATGTGCACTTGCAGCTACAAGTCATGAAGGTGATTGAAAAATAAACAGGATAAGCCCAAGGAACAGCAAATAGGTTAAAAGCTGATAATACTGTTAGGGAAGAAAGAATTTTAAAATATGTTAAACCCCAAGGAAGTAGTTATGATAAGGATGTGATGGGATATAAAAGCTGATTAGTAGACCACAAGGAAGTAGAGTTATGATAAGGATGTGATGGGATATAAAAGCTGATTTGCAGTCCACATTGTTCTTCCCTTTGAATGTGAGAAGTGAGGTATATCAAACTCCTGGTCAATATGTTTAGCTGGACAGTGATGAGTCGTCTAGAAAAAGGTAGATATTTTGAGTATGTTATTTTGAGGTAAGTACACAAAGTGAGGCTTGCTTATTTTTCTTTAACCAATATTTTTTATAAACTTTTGTAACAATTAATATGAAATCTCTTTGTGTAATTTACTGACTGATTTTGTAAGAATTTTAATGTAACTTGCATAGAGAATGCTTTGGCTGGGAAACATCAAAGCATACCACAAGATGATGATAAGCCTAAAATAAGAGTAAAAAAGCACGCTCTGATAATGCCTAGCACCCCATTACATATTATGGGCTGTGAATAAAAAGGTCACTGAACATAAGTAAATATCAAATGGAAGTGATTGCACACATTTCTTTAAGACAGAAAACAGTGAGTGTTCCTACTATCCTCCTTGATGAAGAATCATAAAAAAACACACATAATTTTCACATTAGAAAACCAAAGTAGGAGATACCTTCCATTAAAGTCTAAAGCAGTCAATGTTTGGGATAAAGAAAACTCTTCCTAAAATGTCAATTAATTTTGGTGTCACTAAGTATTTGTAAATCATGATTCAACCTCCACTAGCTCTTGTAAAAGGGTATATTAGTAATTCTGTGCTTGTCATACTTCCACTGTGCTCATTTGTTCATCACCAGGGTAGGCAAGTGCTGGAGGTAGCAGTACTGAAGCAAGTGTTTAAAAGAATAACAGCATGGTAGTGAAGTACAGGGAAAGGCAGTATTAGTTGTAAGTACATCATACCTCGAAGACAGGATATTTAGAAAATTATCACAGAATACAGAAGCAAAAGCTTAGCTTTAATGCATGTGTATATATGAATCAGTGTTAGACAAGAAATGCACCTATGCAAATAATCAAGGTTAAAAAATAATTCATCTCTCATGATAAAATTCACATGGATTTTTCTCACCATTGCACTGTAACTCTTTTTTCTTTGTCACTGAACAGCAGTAATTTGCTGGCAAATTTTTATCCCTACTTCTGTAGGAAAAAATTCTGTGGAATATATATCAGAATTATCATAGCAAATAGAGCAATCATAACTATAGCTGGCTAAAACGTGCAATGTCCAGTTCATGAAAAGTAAAGGGGAGCTCACATTAGTTCCCATAAGATGAAAAACCCAAAGTTATAGTTCCTTATGGATAGAAAGGCTAATAAAAATTTGCAAAAGCTCATCAGAACTGGAAGGTCCCTGGCAGTAATGGGCTCCCCAGGCTCTCCTGCTTTTGGTGAAAGTGATTTTCTCTTCAGTATCCTGTTTGACATGCTTTGAAAGTGACAAGCCAATTTCACTATGCATCAGCATTCCCTGCTTCCCCACTCTCTTCTGTTGCCGTGCATGAAATGAAACAGCTGCGTCATGAGCCTCTCAGACTCTGATTTTTCAGCCCTTTTGTGGTCCCTAGATTTATTCTATACCTATTTGGCAATTTGCTCAATGTATTTGCTCCATGAAGGACCCTTGACTTCCTTCCCCTGTGCATCTGTTAGCTCTCTTCCAGATCCAGTGACCTTAGAAACACTGTGCCCTAGCATGGAAAACAAAACCCTTGGCATGGACTACCAGGATGGAAAACTGTGTCACTTTGGAAACCTACCTGGCAGTGAACATAAACTTGGTGGTCTCAAGATATCTTTAAACAACAAACATGGTTGTTTTTGAGATGAAAATTCACTTTCACAGAAAATAAATCATAGATTCTAATTACAGCAATGATGCTAAGGTAAAAGACAACTTCCACAACCCACTATAATAATATTTTCTTTCTTCAGAAAACATCTATGTGTAAGTCAGTCAATCAAAACCCAAGTAGAACTATTCAGGTGGTTAGTTTTATTTTTCTCTGCTCTTAGTTTCTTGTAGTAATGTAGCTAAGCATTGAGACTCCTCTCCTCTCCTCTCCTCTCCTCTCCTCTCCTCTCCTCTCCTCTCCTCTCCTCTCCTCTCCTCTCCTCTCCTCTCCTCTCCTCTCCTCTCCTCTCCTCTCCTCTCCTCTCCTCTCCTCTCCTCTCCTCTCCTCTCCTCTCCTCTCCTCTCCTCTCCTCTCCTCTCCTCTCCTCTCCTCTCCTCTCCTCTCCTCTCCTCTCCTCTCCTCTCCTCTCCTCGCCTCTCCTCGCCTCTCCTCGCCTCTCCTCTCTTTTCCTACCTATATTGTGTTCCATATTCACCCTCACTAGCATCCCTTCCTTTTCATTCTTGCAACAGATGTAAAGTTGAGTTGCACAGAGAACTAATTGCAATAAAGACAACTCCTGTTAATTTATGTGGGAACACAGTCCTTAAGTGTGATTATTTGCTATTTTGAGAAACTTTGCTGTCACATTTTGTCACTTCTTAAACATCTTTAAAAAGTAATGGGATTATCTGGAAAATTACTAAACTAAGGAGCATCCTTTTATTCAGAAATTATGTTTGAATTTTGATAATTATAGTTTAAAATACTACTTTAAATTACATGTTAAGATAAATATCACAGCAATTATAACAGTAGATGCAATATAAAATTTAGGCTTACTTTACAAAGAACCTTCCCATATGACTGCATATATGAATGGCATGTTTATATAAGATTTGTTGTTATTTTGTGGGTTGGATAGCTCATGCATACAAGATGAAAATATATGTAAAATATGTACAGAGAGAAAGAAACGAAGGAGAAAGAAGGAGGGTGTGTATGCTAGGCTAAAACAGTCTGGATGGAGAAAAGCATTGGAAAAACAGTGATGAAAAAAATATATTGTCCCCCCATCAGGTTTTCTATTTTTGCAAATGTTTTTAATAATTTTGATGATTTTCATAACACTGAATCTTTATTAAAGTCAGTGAAGTTACCTTGACATGGCATAACCATTAAGTGAGATAAGAATTATATTTTTCCAAAATGTGGTAAGAAAGGCCCTATTTCCTACAAGTACTTGAAAACATAACATATTTAATAATTAATTAAGAATGAAACTAAAAGAATTGTGCAAAATCTCTAGTACTGGTTCAAAGTATTTCATTAAATTCAGCAAAATTCTCACTTCATAAATTATTAAATGATAATATTATGAAAATATCACTGAAATTCCAAATTTAATTTACTAATCAGTAGCAACTATTCCTTCAGTTTAAAATCTTTAAGTCTTATGTCTGGGAAAAAGGGGAAGAAAGGGTAACATGATAATGAAGGACCCTGAATGGATGCAGTTCAGTGGTCTATCAAAATTGCAGTATACCTCAACTCAAATTTGCTAATGGTGTGGAAAAAAAAAATTAAATGCTCCATTCCCTAGCCAATTTGCTTCTTTATGTGATTTATAACCATTTAAAACAAGCAGATGGCAGCATTTGCACTGGAGAAAAAAAAAAAAGGTATTTCATTATTTAGGTACAAGCTGAGGTACCTTCTAGGTTCTCTCTTACAGTTCATTTGACTGTGGACTTGACAGGTCCCTTTATGATCTGTTTCTATGGCCTGAATGAAAGTAGAAGGTTGGCTGGGTCTTGTCTGAGCTTGATGAATCAACTCCTCCCATCCTCACTTCCTCCTGAACTGACACAGTTGAATTCCTGATGAGGTGGCTCATTCTCCTTCCATGGTTGCTCAGGGAATCGAATACTCAAGTTTAACTCATTGTGACAGGCTATGTGCCAGGTGTCCTTGTAATGTTTATGTCTTCATAATTGTACTGCACTAATGTTGAGCAGCCAAGGGTGAAAAGCAAATTATTTGGAAAAGTTTCAAGGTCAAGAGTCTCCTGCATTATCAGCTGCTCCCACCAACATTTTCATTCCAGATCTCCTCTCCCTAACAAAAAGAAAATTACTGTATTGTGACTTGTCTGACAGAGAATATCATATTAGACCTTGTTCCAATATGACAGGACTCTTATTTCTGTTCATCTTTTTTTAATTTATCCAATTACCCTGTGTAAGCAGAATGAAATCCATGAAAATATTTTCTTCCTTTTTTCTTTAATACAGAAATTCCAGCTTTGCAATGCTGAGTTGTATCTAGACCACTAGATACACTGGTCTCCTAAATCTTTCTCACAACGTGTTTGTTTTATCTTTTGCTTTCTTCATGTTGGTTCTAGGAGAAGAACTTTGTCCAACTCAAGCTGCTTTGCTTTCTCTAACAGACTGAATGATCACCAGGGATAGGATCTGAGCCTGACTCTCCCACATGAATGCTGCCAAATCACGCAATTGGTATTTTCTTTTTACCACTGTCTATTGAATACTTAAATAATTTTCACAAGGCAGAATTGTTTCACTAGGGAAGTAATAGAAAAAGATATATAGTTCAGGATTCCAGCTGTTTAATTATTAAAGATCTTTCTCAAAAAAAAAAAAAAAAAATGGAAGAACCCAGCTGAAATCCCTCCTTTGTGCCATATATGGTGAAGCTAGAATTTTTCTCTCAAAAATCAAGGAAAACAAGCTGGGCAAAACCAACTGCTCTTCAGACATCATCCGGTGTCCTCTCAGTGTTACTAGGAGCTTGACTGTAGCAGTACATTTTTGTACATTTGTACAAAACTGATTTGTACATTTTTCCAGGACGCAATTTAATTCAGATCTTAAGTGTTATAGAATTCAGTGGAAACGCAGGTGCTGTGGGAAGCAGCCCTTTCAAGGTTTTGACATGTTAGGTACTTTGGCTTTTAAAAAGGTATCTTGATGCCTAAGTTCCCTTTGAGAATCCAGTTTGTTTATACATTTTTTATTTTATATTCTGCTCTATTTCAGCATCATCTTTCCCTTTGCGTTCAATGATTGTTAGGGAGAAATTTTTGCCTTTTCTGAGTTTTTCTGAAAGGAAAAACTTTTTATGAAAAATAATGAGGATCAATTTCATTCAACCTATTACTTGCAGTCTCCTGCCCCTTCAGTTTCTGCTGAACAATCTGGCACATTTGCAGTTTCTATTAGCTAGTGACACAATCTTCATTGACAGGTCTTGAATGCTAATGGATTTCTCTCTCCCTTATGCAGTGAAATTAAATAGCATCTCTAAGTCCATCAGGAAAGCTGACAAATACCAACTACATAAGAAAACAGGCCAGGCAACAGCCTCAAGCTGCCAAATGCTGGCAAAGGTTTTTCATATCTTAGTGCTTTCTCTACAGGGCTCCTGGGGGCTGCCAGGAGAATTCTCTGAGCTAGGCATAGCTGTCATTTTCACTTGACTAATGCCCAATGTTGGACAAGGAATAAAGGATCTAATAGCTAAAGTACCCCTTGCTTCACATAAGCAGCATAAATTGGCTAGAACACAACACACTGCAGATTACCACTGCACAGCTTGAGGTATCACAACCCCTATATGAGCCAAGTGAAGTGCAGGCTTAATGGCACACTTTAGAGCTATACAGATAGCTATCCCCATTAGGCATTCCTCTCTCTGGGGCCTGGTAGTCTTCACAGTCACATCTGCTGGGCTGATTTTTGTACATGCATTGATCTTTGTTCAACAAGGCCAACAGGCAAAAGTATTGATCTCTCAAATGCCTTCTTTCTTAAGGGAATGCTGCTTAGATTTTTAGAATCATAACCTCATCAGAGACAGAGTTAGCACACTGCTAGAATGGCAGATTCTGTGCAAAAAGCATGATGGTTAATGGTTAACTTTTAACTCTCCATGAGTGTCCTTTCCACCTTGAGCAAGAAAAAAAACAGTACTTATAAGCTCACAAGAAAAAAAAACAAAAACATTAAATTCTTGAAACAAAAAAAATTAACAACTTTATTGTTATTTGATAATGTTTTCTTTCCTTGGTAAATGTCTATAGGAATAATCAACTAACCCAGAATTAAAAACCTGCTACTGTCTAAACAGAGAAAAAATTACCCTTGCAAAAAAAATCTTAAATATACACAAGTCTGGAAATTTCTCTCTCCTGTTACAAGGTGCTTCTTAGACTTGTCAGACAAGTTTCAATGGTGTCATATCTTCAGAAAGAGAACAAACCTACCAAAGTTCACGTTTTTCTGTAAGTAGCTACAGATTTTATTTGGAGTGGAATTCTGTGGGTGTGTATGACAGGCTGGCAGGGGAGGACGCCTGGTGTTTGTTTGTGTTTTGCATTTGAATGTCTAAATACAACGTGGTGAAGCAGAATCTGGCATCAGGCCTGATGGATACCTTCTGGTGGTCACGTCAGAATAGAGGGCTGCATACGAGATTATGCTGATATTAGCAAGAAATCTTCCAGCTGCTAAGAGAAGGTGATCCTGCTTCAACTTCCAACTTTTTAAGATTACCCTGCTCTTTTGGAGATCACTAAAAATATTTTTTTTTCTTTTTGTTGCTTGCTGTTTTTGATGAAGCAAACCCACTGAATTGAGAAGCTTGCTGTTGTTCTTGTCTAGTGAAGAAATATTCCTCCAGAATTTTGTCTTGTCACTCAAGTATGCCACTATATCTCATTTGTCTGTTTCTGTTTCTGCTGCCTAAAGTGTTCCCTGTACTCCAGCAACGTCCGTAATTTGTTTTACAAAGTTAGTATTGGAAGCTGATGAAAAACTCCCATTGAGTTCCACAGCATGACAGTGAGAACAATCACATATATTCATCCAACAATCGTGTTATTTAATGTTTCCACATTTTCCTCTTAAATTTAAAAACACTAGTAGGCTTCACCTATATTGTTTTGCTGCTTCTTTATGTTTTCTTTCCTCACTTAAGTTTCATGCTGTCTGAAAACCACCGTCCTGTGTCTCTGCTTCATTGACTCACCACTCTGCAATTCTCAACTGAAAAGAAATTGTTTCTCTGCTACCTAACCTGGCCCTGATTCTAATCTCTGAGCAATTCTGTATCAGTGTGAAGCATATTGATTTTAGCAGTGCTAGTTTCAATTTACACCACTGATAGAGGAATGTGACTGTGGATATAATTTCTCTCTTTCCACTGTTAATATTGTTATCTTACCCTGGAAGAGTATTATCTACCTCCGTAAAGCCTTTGGGATGCAATCTGTACAAACCACACTATACATAATAAAGTTGAATTGTTATGTTTTGACTTGCTTTAAAGATAAAGCACTAGATTTTTATACCAGTCTTAACTAGATCTTTCCCTTTGTATTGATTTGTTTAGACAGCCAAGTGTGAAGAATGTGTGAGATGTCTGTAATAGTTTATTAATATTATATGTTCTACTTGCTTGCCTGATTATTATAGTTGTGTTTTTCCTACAGATTACAAGACAGTTAATTCAAGCAGAAAGTCCTTTCAGAGCAGAGGCAATAGTTTATTTACAAACTTAAAGAGGCAGTTCAGGTACCACAAGGCATGAGATTTACCTTTAAATACTCCACATTTAATAACCTGTTTTATAAATTTAAGCACTGTTATAGATGGGAAACAGAAACTAGGAAATGTCAGAGAACAGCAGCTGAAGGATGGAAGATAAGCAGACTCTTAAACAAACTGAACACCAATCTGTATGGTCATTAGAGAGGTCAGGACTTTGTACGTATTCATGTAGATTTGTACTAAATTGTCCTTTTGAATTTTTTGTGTTTTGCTCAGCCACATTGTTAAAAAATTTAGTTTGCTACATTTCCTAACACTTTTTAGTACTGCTTTAGTTCTAATTCATCTCAGACACCTTGTTTCCTGCATCCATTTCTGCCCAAGTTCATCCCAGAGGCATCTGTCCTCTTCTCTGTTTCTCACTTGAACCTGTTCCTCCTTTGATACATTCTTTGGTTCATCCATTTCTTTTGGCTACTAGAGAGGGCATTAGGTCATTTTTTCACACAAAATTATTCTCTTTGTTCCACTCCATCCCCTGTAATGCAGTATAAGAATTATTTGATCATAACTCCTGGGGGAAAAAATTCCGTAAGAGTGGCAATCCCCATGAGATTGACTAAATTCTCCTGTATGGTGCTCTATCACTGGGACCAACTGAAAGAATATTACTCTGATTACTTCAGTCTTACTTCAGACTGGATGAAATAGAGGACTACAGCCAGAGAGCATGGAGGTGACAGACTGAAACCATCTTTGATTTGTAGGTCTGCAGAAGGTAACTAGGAATGTTTAAAGCATTTAATATCAGTATTATCCATTATTAATTTCTCTTATTCCATTATAATTATGTTATTCCATCATTCATGAGCTGATATGGAGCCTTTTTATTCTATTATCTTTGACATGCAGAGGTACTCACTGAGAAACATGAAGGAATAATTTTCACTGGAGCTTATTTGTAAACTGCTGGCTTTGTGTATTCACTGTTTGGTATTTGCTATTCACAGCATGCAAGAGATCACCTAAGCCTAATGCTATTTTTGCATCCTCACTAGATGACTACAAATTTATAAGCAGAGGACTAACCAAGGCTATATAATGAGGTTTTTATACCAAGCTAAATCAAGCAAAAATTTGAGAAACTTTCAAATCACTCTTTGTGAATACAAGAGTGATGTACAGTTACTCATGAAGGAGTGACAGAGACCTAGAGAGGTCAAAAACATAAATACAACCTTCTCAATCACATCATACTTTATTCTCAAAATGGCTTTTTAGTTACTAAAATTGTGTCAGTTAATTTCAGTCTCTAATTACTGATATTAAAGGAACATGGTTAAAAATCTGGCAAAGGCACTGGGAAGTAAATTTAGTAATGTAATTTGCATAGAGTATGCTACATCTACTGGACAATGTTTAATATTTATTTTCATGGAGACTTTTTTTAGGGCTCCATTTTTAAATGGAGACTTAATGGAGTTATTTTTAAATAATTATAAAAGTCTAAGTTGAGATACTATTGATTTTATTTTTTCAGTGTCTGTCCATCTTTCCATTGCATTGATACAAGAATTATCAGTCTAAAATAAAAAATTAGAAAATATAAAATGTAGAATCGTAAAACAAAACTAAAAGCAGAGAATTAAATCAATATTCTATGCACAAATATTTTAGAATTGGTGTTCTGGTTTCAGGTGAGATAGAGTTAATTTTCTTCCAAGTAGCTGGCAAAGTTCTGTGGTTTGGATTTAGTGGATGAAAAGTGTTGCTAACACACTGCTGGTTTACTTGTTGCTGTGAGTGCTCAGCCTAAGTCAAGGGCTTTTCAGTTTCCCATGCTCTGCCAGCAAGCAGGTGCACAAGAAGCTGGGAGAGAGCACAGCCAGGACAGCTGAGTGCAACTGGCCAAAGGGATATTTCATATCAAAAAGCATCATGCTCCGTAGATAAACAGGGGGATTTGCCCAGGAGGAGCTGATTGCTGCTGGGGAATGGGCTGGGCATTGTATTGCCCATTACTTTTTCTTATTTGGGTTTTACTCCCCTCCCTCTTTTTTATTAATATACTTTTCCTGTTGCTAAAAAGTTTTTGTCTTAACACACAGGTCTTAATTTTTCTGATTCTCCTCTCCATCCCTCTGGGGATGGAGGTAGTAGAGGAGGCAGGAGAGTTGTCTAGTATTTTACTTGTTGGACGGGGTTAAAACACAGTAACTGGAAAATGTTTAAAATTCATTTTCAAGGGCAGTTAATCCAATGAAGTCAGATTTATAAATTGAAGAAGATGGACATTCTCCAAAAGTAATCTTCCTTTCAATTATATTCCTTTCAACATAAATTTATTCTACTGTGTGTCAGGGGTGATAGTAAACAAGACAAGAACTGTGAGACTTGCTTCACTGAAGCTAATGGAAAATTTTCTGTAAAATTCCATGGTCTCTTAAATAAGGCACTGGAATTTCAACATCCTGAAATATTCATAAATTTAAGATTCTATATTCTAAGATGGTAGATGAAAGAACTTTGTGAATGTTTGTTACTTACAGAGCACATGGAAACAAATTCTGCTATTGATATTGCAGAGGTAAGAAATGTCTGGGAAAAATCAGGACTTTATATAATCTCTGGCAATTGTATTTTGAGATATCAGAAGACAATGAGCAAGTAGTTAAGCCTGAGATATGCAGTGCTTTTTCAATATTTTTTTTTCATGAAGGTAGAAAGCTAACATTATGACCTAGAGCTATCAGTATTTTGTGCTAATAACACTAATGTTGGGAATACGATATAGATTAAACCAACATAACATCACAAATGTTAGTGGATTATTACAGGAATGATTTATAAAATGCATTTAGAGAAAAAGAAATTCAATTTAAATTCCACACTTTATAATTTTGTGATATGGCTGTCACCAATTTTTTTAGGTTTTTTACAAATTCTTTATTCAGTACTATTTGTGTTTAAATTCTACACAACTATTCAATAAGACTTTGCAGAAGAATGTATGTCATAAAAAACTCATTTACTCAAAACTATTTTCAATAGAACGAGAGGATAGTTTATCTAATAACTAATATTATAGGTACTTCAAAAACAAACAAGCAAATGTTGATGCTACTTTTAATCATAATTTTTGTGAGTGAACTGTATTGTAATTTATCCTATGTCAAAATTACCTGAAGCAGCATGGAACAGCATCAGAGATTTATGCAGTCCTTACTCTTTCTAGGGTACATGCCTGCTGTCTACCTCTACATGGTTTGACATTTTGATGGATACAGGTCAGGCAACAACTGCTGGTCAATAATTTCAGTTATCCATAGGTGGTTTCAATCATAACTAATTTATTATTTTGCACATCTGGACTGATGTTATTGCCCTCTCTTCTCAGTGCCCTCATGTAAATAACTCTGGGTAAATAGGTAATGCAAAAGAGAACGATAGAAAAAAATAAAATAAAAAGGACTTAACTGTTGTGATTGTAATAATCAGCTTCATTGCTCAGTTCAGTTGAGATTTTTCCTCCGTATGTAATAATTTACAAGGTGCAAGGGGCTAATATCTTTATTGCTTATAATACCCTTACAACTATAATGAGTGTTTTAATGTATCAAAACTCCCTGCCTCTGTGAGCTGGAAAATTTGTGTTATCTTCACCTTGCAGATGAGAAACTCCATTCATACAAGATCTTATTTGAAGTCTGCTGCTCAACCAGGAGCCATAACTGGATCTCTCATGTCTCAGAACACTGTTCATCAGGTAGCTACATGATTGTCTGCCTCTGTTAAGCTATCTTCTTACAAGATTCATTATTTATTATTCTGTATTTATTCAAAGATGGTTTCTCTGGAGGAAAGTTCATTAACCACTTTTTCCATAAAGTCCACAGATCAGTAACATTAATATGACAAGTGCAGGAGATTCTAGTCAGTACTAAGCAAAATGATGGAGAGCAATCAAAAATCCTAGCTGAAATTCAAAAACTGTAGTCATGGTACAGATAGGTTTAACATTTTTATTGTGGATAATTTAGGCCAGAATAAGCAATGGTGAGAGAAGTGTTTTCTCCCACACAGTTCTTGGAGCCACTGGGACGATTCCAACATTAAGCTTTTTTTGAAAACCTATAAAGCACTACAAGATGTTTGAAGTACATACAGAAAAAGTTAAATAAATAATTTGTATTTCTCAAGCATCACTGATTTTGAAGGTATACGACAAATATTTTCCAAACTAAGTCACTCCCAAGTAGTAATAAATCCAAAATCAACAAAAAATTAGCATTCAGGATAACCAAATATAAAGTACATCTGTACTAGAAGTTATTTAGTGGCATAATCCTACAATAGAATATTGGTACCGACTTCGTAAAGATTGAAACTCTTCTGGTTTTCACGCCTCTACACAAGCTTTCTTGCCTCACTTCTGAGTCTTTGTTTTTCACAATGTCTCCCAGAATTATTAAAGTGGTTAAGATTTCTTAAACATGACTGGGTGAAGTACAGCACTGCTGTCTTTTTAATAGCTCATGAACAAGCAGAACTATGCTCTGGAGGACTGAAATCTGATAAGGTGCTTCCTCAAATAAGATGATTTGATGAGATAAAGGATTCTCCAGACAAGTGAAATGAGGTGGCTCTAATTTTTTCCAATTTCAGGAAAGTATTTGGGATAATTCTTTGCTATTGTAGAACAAAGACCTTTAGATATTGGGAAACTGGACACTGAATACATAACAAACAAGATCAGACTTAAAATTGATATTTTTTCATTAACCATACTGCCTGTGATATGAAGGAAAACATATTTTCTTTTTTTTTTTTTTTAATGACTTGCACCTGCTCCTTTCTAAACTATCAAGCTCCCTTTAATTACTTGGGTGAACATCTCCAGACTGATATTGTTATAACAATAATATTTTCATTTATTAAAATTAAGATACCTACAACGGAGGTTTTTTTTTTCTCTAAGTTCTAATGGATTTATTACCTCTCAATTAAATGTTTGCTTTACAGAAAAGAACTGAAGGTAGTGGACATTTTGTTTGACAAACTGATAGCATGTCACTTTCAGAAATACATTTAAACCCATATAGAAGTCACAGGAAGGAATCCTTATCCTAATTCTGCTTCAGAAGGTAGAAATTATAGTCCTGCACTGCAGGGGAAGGTGAGCTGTGAGCTGAGCACAGCAGATGAGAGCAGCAACCTCACTGACAACACAACAGCTTGTCTGGGTCAGAACGGAGCTCAGAGACGGGCCAGGTCTGCAGCAGCGACACGGGTGCCAGGCCGAGGCAGGAGTCAGACCAGTGAGTCTGGGTCGGATTCACAGAGGCACGAGCTCAGGCACAGATAGACCTTTTACACAGCTGCAGCGTAACACACGTTGGGACAGGGTTAAGTCTCAGTTTACAAGCAGCCCTGAAAGGAAAGCAGAGGCAGGACCTTGTTCCCAGCTTTCCTCGCAGGAGTCCCTGTCACCAAAGTCCAACTCTCACTCAGACAGCTGAACTCTATAGCTTTTCCAGTTGAATTCCTGAAAGCGGGATGAGCTCTGGGCCCCAACAGCTGGAATGCAGGAAGACTTGGAAACAATCACAAAGCAAGTAGGAGCCTTATCTATTTCTGGGAAACAGTAATTTCATATTAAATTCCGAAGGATGTAGCACTTTCTCCACACGGTATACCAAATTTCCAACTATAACCTGTGCTGATACTGTAACTGGTTAATTAAACAAACACAATAAGTTTTCTATCACAGTGAAAATTTAAAGAGAGCAAGGGTGACAGGAGGCTGTGAAATATCAGTGGGTAAAGGGTTAAATCCCAAGGAAAGGCTGTCAGTTTTCAATAGAAATATTGCAATTCGAAAGAGACATTGTGGGAGTGCACAAGTGGAATGGGATGCACATGTGACAATGAAAAACGGATTATTAATTTGACAAGTGAGCTTAAATGTGCTGCTTTCCATCTAAACTTGCCTTTGGCTGTGCAAATTGGTCTTCATACTGAGACCTGCCCAAGTCTCCAGCTACAGCTCCTCCTGAGCTCTTAGAAAGGCAAAGGAGCAGGTTATGAGTGTCTGCACATGCTGCTGACTCTTGCTTCCAAACTGCTCTGTTAGAAGAATTCATTAAGTGCAGTTCCTCTTTAGCAATTTTTTTTCTCTCCAGCTGCTATTTCTCCTCCTTAACAAGCAAGACAGAGACAAGATAGAAAATCTTTGCTGCTATAAAGTTGTCATGAAAACGAAAACTCAAACAGAAGCTTTCATCCACTCCTTCCATCTCTTCCAATTTTTTTTTGCACGGTCTTTGTTATGTTTTTTGAAAAATGGGTGGAAAAATTAGTTCACTCTCATATCCAATCTGAAAAGAATCTTTCAAAGATCTGATGAAACAGAAAGTGCTTTAGGTCAGTCTGTTCATGCAAAATTAGAATTACCTGTAACAGTGCTATGGATCTGCTGCAAAACTTGTGTCTGCTGCTGAAAAAATCTTCATGCTCTGCTTTATTCGCTTTCTAGAAGAGAACATTAGAGATGCTGTTCACAGCTTGTGTTTGGAATTACAAGAATAGCCACATTAAAATGCCACAGGCCAGGCAGATCTTGTGCAGAAGAATTGAAGTGGCCTTGAAATACTTTTGTGGCTGTCCCGAAATCTGTCTGCATCAACCTCTCATCTGGATAGCAAATCCTTAGCATGAACTCCTCATTGTGGTTTAGAAAATACACAAAAGAAAAGTTTTCTTCAAAATTGATGTGCTTAGGGCCTGAGGACTGAAACAATTTCCTTCACATAAACACATTTTTTTTTCTGTAGCCTTAGGAAGATATAGCTCTGTTCATCACACTGTGAAAGAGTATATGCAAAAAGATAAGTACCTGCAGAGTGATGGAGCAACAGAAAAGCTGAATCCTGAAATTGAAAGCATCTGCATAGTCCCACTCCAGAGTCTTAGACAACACCTGAGGCTCTCTGTGGGCCTCCAGAGGGATCTCCATGAGGCAGCCCAGGCCCAGCCCTGTCCCAGCCCTGTCCAGCCACGAGCAGAACATCTGGGAACACCAAGAGCAGCCCCCATTCTCAGGGCTGGGCACCTCCCTGGGGATGGTGATGGGATGAGGCCAGAATGGGCTGAAAGCCCAGCTCAGCAAATCCCACGGGTGGGCAGGCAGGGCTGTGGTGAGCTGGCAACAGTGCCTGCTGGGGAATCACTGGGGCAGGGGATGATGGCTCTGGCTGGATGACATGGGATCCTGGGCCTGCAGACGTGGGAAGGGGCAATCAGACCCATCCCTGCTCTCAGGGTCTGGGCAGAAGGGACCTCAATTATTCTCAGTTGTCTGCAATATCTCATCACTCTATCACTGCACTCCTACTGCTTTATAAAATCTTTTCATCCCATAGTTGGTTAATATTTGAGTTTTGTGATTGATTATTTTACAAGTGCCAAGATTTTCCAGGAATACTTGTGAGGAACAAGCAGAAGTACAGTCAAATGAAACTTCTATGAAAAAATGATTATCTATAGAAAATGCTTTTCGGCATTCACCCTGTTTTAATGAAAGTAAACCTATTTTTTTTCCAGAGTTAATTTACTACAGAAACAGAATTGTAGAGTCCACACAAAAGCACAGAACACAATGCAGAGATGAAGGATGATAAACACAAGATATAAATTGAAAGTTTTAAGGTAAAAAATGGACAGAAGTTCAGACAAATGTAATACTTGCAAACACAAAATGTTCAAAACACATATTGAGATATGAAAGATAGGTGTTATATTTGGGATATTCAAATATATCAAACCAAATTTGTGAATGTCATACATATTTTTAGGCCTGAGTAGAGACTTCAATAGGTAAATATTTCTTAAAGGAACTAGGGTGAGTAAAAGGTAATTAAGAAATACCCTTAGAAAAACTAAGATTTATGCAAGCTACTAATTAATATGTCTGAAAATTATATAAATAGGAATATAGAAAAGGTTAAGCACAGATACATTTTTCTGTCCTAAAAAGGTAACATTTTTGAGTATGACCTGTTTGAAGGAAACTGGGATGTAGTGGATTATAGTAACATAATCCAAATAAAGAGATTTATGATTAAAAGTTGCAATAAAATAGTGCAAAGAGCAAAAGATAGAGCCAGATACATGAAATTTTAGCTGCATCAGACAAAGACAATATTTTTGACATTATTAGATAGCTGATAGGAAAGAGAATAGTAGTGGAACTCAGCAAATATATTAGACATCTATACACTACTGAAAAGTGTATCAAGAACAAACAATGACTAGAAATCTTAATGCACAAACAAAGCTTTATTGGCCTCTCAGAGACCTGATGGCCTAAATCAGAGATATAAAAAGACAGATAGGGAGAAAATAAAGCTTTTTACTGTATGATGAAAATATTCATGCTTTCTCTGTATCTCAGAAGGAAGAGAGAAGCAGACCTGTTAAAAGCCTTCATAAAAGATAAAAAGGGGAATAGAACAAAATAGCATCATAGTAAGAGAGAATAAGACTGATGCACCTTATTTCAGATACCTAATACCTGAAGGATGTGGCCTTCTGGCAAAAGGAGAATGCCTGCTACATAAGCATTATAAATAGACCCAGTCTACAAGTAAATTATTGAGGACAGTGTTGAAGCATATATTTTTTACAAATGCTGAGAGAACATAGGCTGTGCTATGTGAAAGATCAATCTGACTAAAGGAAAAGAAGCATTTGGAAACATAGCATATATGTGAAACTGTCAAAAAGTATCAAGTTAATAATTCTGTGCAAATTAATGTAAAAGTGGAGCAAAAGCATAGCAATAGATTAAAATTACACACTTTAGCCAGGAAGATGGGCTTCCATATAAAGGATTTCTAAAGAGATGAAGGAAGTAATATTAAGTATCACATTATTAATATTGGTAATATTAGTACAGAATGAGAATATAAATCAGAAGAACTCTAAGAGTGGGATGTGGTTTTATAATAACAAGCAGATAAACTGGAAAAAAGCACAAAGGACTAAAACTAGTGATGAATGGCTTACAAGTTAGTCTTATGAAGAACTGCAGGAAGAAGTTGAATGGGTCAAGAAAATAAACTAACAAAGAGTCGTTAGATCACCAAGAATTCTTTTTTTTTAATTATGTGTACGACTTCCTTTCAAGTCTATAAAAGGTAAACTTAGAAGTGAAATGTTCAGCATGTGATGGGAAAATTCAGATAGATGTTAGTTAATCAGTTAGATATTATTAAGAATTTAGAGTATCTTTTTAGCATTTCAGTTTGGGGACAAGTTTTCTCACTAGGTTCTGCAATTCTAATAATTTCAGGATTAGATAACAAAATTGATGTTATCCTCTAATCCTGAAATTCTTGATAAAACTATTTTATTTATTTAAATAAGGATTAATGTCTGATTTTTCCTGCATCTAGAAGACAGATTATATTGTGCATTGGTTTGTTTTTCTATTAAAGCTGGAGAGTCAGAGATTAAAATTCTGATTTCTCTGCTGGAAGTTTATCATTAGTTTTGTATCAAAATCAATTCTAAGACAGTCTCTGTCAATTCTTGAATTCTGAAATGCTAAGACAAAGGCATGTATGAATAACATGCATAGGAATTGTGAGAGTAACAGGCTCAAAAATGAGCAGTCATTCCAAGAGTGATATGAGAATGATAGTGCAGTTGATACTATTCAGTGTAAATCAATGTATTTCCACAGAAGAAAATACACTCCAATCAAGAACCTGGTTCAGACATATATCCCTGAGTTTTGTCAAATTAATAAATAATAATAATTTAGTAAAACAGGGATTTAAAAAAACAGATATAATATGTTCATAATATATTTTATATGTTTCTATTAATACATATTCATGCTTTGTATGATATAAATTAATCCACTGTGCCCCACTGCTTTACATTAAGTAAAGCTATATTTTTCTCTCTTCCCCTGTTTCTCACAAGCACACACTCCCTTATGTGCTCACTCTCATGTGTATATTTCTGGCACAAATATTACTTTTGAATGGGAGAGAAAACAAGGTGGTTGGAAACCCAAGGGAAGGAAGTATTTACAGTTCAGCTACCCAGAGAATTATAAATTCCTGAATCATGGCACTGGTACAGTTTTCTAGCAGCAAATGCACTTGTGTTTGGAAGTCTTGAAGCAGGAGACTTACACTAGTGTTAGCATTTTACACAAAATACTGGATTTTAATCAGAAAGATCAGACAACAAATGAAGACTTGAATATTGCCACATCTGTCTTTAGGTCACTAAAAGTACTCAAAGGGATTCCAAGTCTGCAAGAGTTACACTATTTCTACTTTTTTTTTTTTTTTTTTTTTTACGTATGAAAACATGGCATCTTTTCAATACTCAAAAAGTTTTTAAGATTTATATTAACATTTAAAATCTTTGATTGCTTCTTGATTTCCATAAAAGATTATATTTTTATTCCTCATAGTTCACAGATCAAAAACTGGTTCATAGATCAGAAAATTATTTGTGATGAACTTTTTCCTTGATTCATAGTGAAGTAAAATGAATAAAAAAATTTTGCATCCCAGAAGGCTTTTCTGTAAATTAAATAGTTTATATTAGAGTCATCTTAAGCTTGAGTCTGTATTTCAACTTGACATCTTTTGCATACTCATTTGAAAAGCACATTTGAATATGATAGGGATTTGCTAAGAATTCTCATGATTTTTTCTCCTATCTAAAACTCTTCTTGCTTTTTAATTTTCTCATTCTACAGAAAATCTAACACCAGCAGCTTTATTTAAGATTCAAAATACTTTGCCTTGCATTATGCTTTAAAAATTAAGGAAACGTAGAAACAGAAAACACTGCTAGGTTCTGGCCTTGATGTACAACTCAATTCAGTCCTAACTGCAGATCTACAAGCAATATATTCGTCATTATTGTGCTAGGATTTTGTTTGCATTCGTTTGTTTCATTTCTGACAATAACTTAAGACTTATTTATAAGGTTCTCCAAGATGTTTTGAAGAATATGAGACGTAGGTAAGTAGACATATCTAGTGACTCTACATTCATCTAATATAAATATCTCAGGCAGAAACTATGTTCCAGTATTTTCCACCAAATATAAACTCAATGAGGTATAGACACCTTTCTTTGTCTTGCCTTTATGTAATTCTCCTAATAGCAGGCAAGCTTATACCTAGAAGATTTCTAAAAGCATTCAACATGAGCATAACTTTTTACTTCTCAAAATTTTAGTCAGCTCATTTAAAATAAGAGGAAATTAGTATTTTGCCAATGGTTACTTGTTCATCATCTATTTATTCAAATGAAAATATTGCTACTATATTTTGATAAAGTTGTTCATTTCCTATGACAGTATTTATCCAAGCCTCTTTTTTACCACCCATCTTAAATTTTCTTCAAGTTCTTTTCAAATTTCCCTAACTACGATTAAATATGTATTTTGAAAATATATCAAAGTTTTGATCATATTCTAAAGTACCTTAGCCAAGAGAAAGAATTTGTCTCTTGCTCTATGATAAAAATACTTACCCTTTCTTAAAATCCCATTTTATGTCATTGCAGAATTGGGTGTATATATAGAGCTAGAGAGTCACAGATATTCTGAAAAGGCAACTCACAAGATTTCTGATTTTCAGCTAAATTAATTTATTTTAAAAACCTCTGTCTTTGAAAAACTTATTCTTTAGATTCAAACGTTCAAATTTGCAAAAATATCTAGTTTTCTAGATGCAAAATTGGATCTAAGGGTAGAACGCAAACTATAGTGGTGATGACGTTATAGTTCAGACTGCAATCTTAAATTCTCACAGCTACTTACATAATGTAGAAGGCAGAAGAAAGGCTAAATGCAAAATCACAATTCTTACTACTTATGGCACTTGTATAAATTTTCTTTCCAAATTGCTCTGTAGGATGTTATCCTTTCAGGCTGACTTCCCCTTCTCAATAATTTGATTTGAGCTAGATTAATGCCCTTCTTTTTCTCTTGCTGATGTCCTATGTTACCTATTCTGTATTCAGTGTCAGGTCCCCAATTTAGATGTCTATTCCCTCTGAAAACACTCTAAATAAAGCAAAAGAAGACAAAAGTAAGATTTTATAGTAGCTTTCCTGAATTACTCCTTCCCTGCTGGACAGAATAGAAAAAAAAAAAATGACTCATAGGTTGACTTGAGGTAGTTTACTAAAGCAAAAGAGGAAGTTTCCATATGCACAAGAGGGAAATAAAAAGGGCTGTTATCTGCTTCCCATCAGCAAGTAATGCTCAGCCACATCCTGGGAAGTAGAGCCTCAGCCTACACTCCAGAAGGCAAACATCACAAACAAATAGCACTATAACCCCATGCCTTTCCTAACCTTTTATACCTGAGCTGATGTCACCTGCTATGGAATATCCCTGTGGTTAATTTGGGTCAGCTGGCCTGGTTGTGTCCCCTCCCAGGATTTTGCCCATTCCCAGCGCCTTGATGGGGCTGGGAATGTTAGAGAGACAGCCCTGCTGGTGTGCCAGCACTGCTCATCTGTAGGCAAAACACCTTTTATCCACACCTTTCCAGCTACCAATGCAAAGCACAGAGCTGTGAGGGCTCTATGGGAAAATGAGCTCCAGCTCAGCCAGACCCAATATGTGTTTGAGGATAAACTGGGCATAGGCTGAGACTTCTCTGGAACACCTGGAGGCAGTGAAGGAGTAAAAAGAATATGAATGGTGTGTGTTGGAAAGAACTTATCGTTGGCTATATACTACCATATCTGGAATATACTGTATAATACTATATCCTGGAAAGGATATGAGCTTTTCCTTCAGAGAGCGACTAAAGGACGACATAATCCCTGTATAAAGCAAATAGTTGTAAAGTTGTTGTAATAGCAAATAGTTGTAATAGTTGTAAAGTAACTCTATTTTTATATGCAATATATTAAAACTATGATGTTTCCTGTTTTGGTCTCAACAGCAGGTCTCTAGCAACCGGTATTTGAAACAAAGATTTAAGTGTCTGATATTCCATGCAAAAATATAGTGTGTATAATTCTGAAGTACCTAAGCTGGCTTCTGTCAACTAGTTTTTAAGCTCTAAGGAGACATGTATGCATGCTTCTGTCATTCTTCTTCCTCTCCTGTTAATTGTAGCAAATGTTCTTTGATTTCTCTTTTTTTAGGAAAGGCAGATGTTTGTAATAAGGAAAGTGCAGCCAAGCTATTTTTTAATTTAAAATCTCATCTTTATAACATCACTTGAGAAATTTAAAAAATAAAACTGAACCCAAATCTACTAAGGGAGAAAGTAGTCTTAATGGATTTTTAAACTTAGCTTGAGCTTTCTTGTTGGACTCACACTGTAAAATCAATTCAATACATTTTAAAAAATCAGTGGTAGATGAATCTACTACTAAAGTCTGAGTCTAATCTATTTATGGTGTCAAAAGCTGGTTTTTTTTTTCTTTCTAACCCATCAATTCTACTAAGCGCTACACCAACCCTTGTAGGCTTCAGCATTTAAAAAAGTATAGAACTATTTTTGCTGATGTGGAAAAATGGGTAAAATGTTATTTGTGTCATGTTTAGTTAATTGGTGACACCAAATGTAAGCCAGGATATCTTTGCTACCTTTCAGGAAAACAAACAAACAAACAAACAAACAAACAAACAAAAAACTACCAAAAAACACCTGCTTTCCTTTATGCTGTGTTGTTGACCCCTTCAGCAAAACTGGATCTTTCAGCTCTCCCAGCATGTTTGAAAGGTCAGACCTCATACTGGCAAGACTACGAACATACACTTCTGTAACTGAACAACAGAGCACCATGTCAAGCATATCAAAGTATCAAAGTAATGTTTTTTCAAAGAAGGGAAGGGTTTTCTCTCATAAATCCCTGATTTATCACAGTGGTACAGCTACACTATCTCCCTTGGGATTCTAAAAAGCATTCCTATTATCCACTCAGCTTGTACAATCTTGTTAATGTGTTTCTGTTGTTCTTAGTTGTCAGAATTTGTGATGTGTAAGTTGCAGAGATTTCACAATAAATTCTAAATGTGAATGTTTAGGTAAACACTTTTTTCCCCCCTTTAACATAAACACAGATTCTCCCCACTGAGTAATCACCACAGGCTCTGCTCAGACTGCAGATTTTAACAATAGTGAAGGACTCCCCCCAGACACACCTCTCAAGAAATTTGTGACCCTCCCTCATGTTTGCTTATAGATAGAAAATATATTTTGTGATTCCATTTAGAGCTTGATGCAACATGTTTGTTTTGTGATCACCCAGCTGTTCTCAAGTCATCATTTATATAGTAAGGAAAAAATGCTAGGACAAGAAACAAACTATCTGCAACTCAGACAGTGTTCAACCATATTCTTTTGCGTTGTCTTTCTTATTATACCTATGATAGGTGGGACGTCATTGAAGATATTCTCCTGAATATATTAAAATGAGGAAGACTACTTGAGAATTACAGTTGCAGGTTTGCATTCTGCTCCTATTTCCCACTTCTGCATGCTTGAGAAGAAGAAGCTGGAAGATAACAATAACTGTCGTTTTGATATTATGTGCGTCCCAAGAACCCACTGAAGAGGAGCAATATTTAATTAGTTTTACTCGCTCCCTCCATTTTGTTTCTATTTTGGTATGCCTCTCTAATTATTCAGAACTTTGTTTCTTCAGGCTTACTCTCTAAAAGGAAAGTTAAATTAATTAAACACCAGGTAGCTTTAGTCTTCTATCTTCTATAGATTAATAGAGCAGAATGGATTTTAAGCTGAACAGGCATATTTCCCATATTTCCATTTGGTCAATCACTGAGAATTTGTCTAGCAAGCTGTTAAAAAAAAAAAACAAAAACAGTCACAAGATTTTCATTCTGTGCTGATGGCTCTTGTCCAACACCTTCCTTCTGACTACAAAGAAAGGTCTCTCTGACCATTTCTGGTGATTCTTATCCTTGTCATAGCAGAAAAGGATGTTCCCATCCTCAGATCTCAGAAGGTGACTGTAATGGTTTTCCCCAGGTTTCTGCAAACTCCCTCTTACTGACAAGAAAGTGATATTAGCTGTGGGAGAAATGCAGCTGCTTGAAGTACCTGAAGCTGCTCACTTAAGAATTCCTACATTCTTCCCTCCAAATAAGTACATATATAAAAATCATATATGAGGTAAAGCAGCTTTAGATATCAGAACATTGTAAATCTAGGAAATATTGTATCTACATGTCACACTACAAATAGCACCATTTATTTCATCCCATATTTTTCTTGTGGCCCTTGGCAAGTCATCACTTACTGAATTCATTATTCTCTACCACTCATCAAAAGTCCATAAGTTTAAGCCTCCAAGATTATTTCCCAGTCATTTTCAGATAGACAACATATGTCAGACTTGGAAAATGGAACAGTTTGGTAATCTGTGTAAAGAGGTCTCAGCCATACATTATATGTTTTAATCTAAAGCTTGTCCTTGATACAACCACCCGTTCAGTTTCAGATGGGGACATTTCATCAGAAGTAGGAGGATCCTCTGGTGGCAGCAATTCGGAAAATTACTTTGATCTTCAGAACTGTTGATCTGAGGAACATGAAACTGAATTTTAAAAGCTTTTCTGAATTGATTCAAGATTTTTGTAACCTTTGAGGGCCTATTTCACATTTACATACTCATACTCTGTAATTCTTTCCCTGTTACTCGAAATAGGTCATGGTTACTTGCTTCTTCCACCCAAAGTTACTGATCCTCAAAGAGGCTTTTCACTGTTAGCATCTTCAGCTCAGGTGGCCTATAATGTTTATATGGAACTACAACTTCTTCTACAAAGCAAAGAAGTGAGGGTGAGAAGGATAGACTGCTACTGATGTTGAGCATTTTTCCTACCTGACCATCTACTGTAACTCAGCTACAGATTTTCCAAGGGTGATAAAATAATATTTGGAAACAGATATAACAGCAGATGAAGAGATTCCTTATACATGGGCCAGAGGATCAATTTTGTGTAATTAATGTGTGAGAGAAACACTTGTTTAAGAGAGTGATACACCTGAATGACACAGAAGCTGTTACCTTTGCTCATAAAAGGCAATTTATTGAAAGTTTGTGTCAGCTCCTTTGTGCTTTAAGTGCAGGCTTTAACTTCATCTGGAGAATGAATTATCTGGGGAGGATTTATAATGAGGTTTTGTTTTTTATTTCTTTCCACTGTACATAATATAACTAAGTACCTTTTGGCAGAGGATCAATCCTGCTGTCTTGTGCTGCAGAGAGTGTGGAAATGAAAAAAAAAATTAATTTATAATAACTGATTTTTTTTGTAAAGATGGCACTGAACAGATTTTGGTGCCATCATTTACAATATACCTCTACCTTTTGCTTGTGCTTCCAGGAATTGTCAGTGCCCTGTGTGTTGATTTACAAAACTTGACTCACAAAAACTGATAAATGTTTAGCAAAAGAAAAGGAAGGGCCACTATAATAGTAGAGATGATAGTCAATACCAATGCAAGATAGTACTACTAGTGTGAAAGGCAGACTTTAACCTGTTTAGAAGTCTGGGTGGCAGTTCCTTGTGAGGGTATACTGAAAGGAGACAAGGGAGTCCAGGAAAGCTGGACGCTTCAAGAAAATCTTGAAAATGTGGAAGCAGGCTGTCCCCATGTAGCAAAATGGATAGTGTGTTGGGAATCTGTCAGCTGTGTTGGGAAGCTGTCAGCCTGGAAAAAAAAAAAAAAATAAGAATTTATCAGTCTTGAAAGAAGGGGTAGGCAACTTAGTAATACTGTGAGAGTACTGTGGTCATGCAAGGAGAAAATTAGAAGGGTCAAAGCCCAACTAAAACTTAACCAACCCTCCTTCCTTCCTTCCTTCCTTCCTTCCTTCCTTCCTTCCTTCCTTCCTTCCTTCCTTCCTTCCTTCCTTCCTTCCTTCCTTCCTTCCTTCCTTCCTTCCTTCCTTCCTTCCTTCCTTCCTTCCTTCCTTCCTTCCTTCCTTCCTTCCTTCCTTCCTTCCTTCCTTCCTTCCTTCCTTCCTTCCTTCCTTCCTTCCTTCCTTCCTTCCTTCCTTCCTTCCTTCCTTCCTTCCTTCCTTCCTTCCTTCCTTCCTTCCTTCCTTCCTTCCTTCCTTCCTTCCTTCCTTCCTTCCTTCCTTCCTTCCTTCCTTCCTTCCTTCCTTCCTTCCTTCCTCCCTCCCTCCCTCCCTCCCTCCCTCCCTCCCTCCCTCCTTCTCTCCCTCCCTTCCTCCCTCCTGAGAAATCCATTCATTTTTCTTTACAAGTTAATATAGTAACTGTGACCTCATTCTTGCACATACATTACTAATTTCTTTACATTATTATATATATTAGTCTTTAACTAACCAGACTCCAGTCATCTGTTTTCTAAAACATGTCTATATGTGTTTATATCTAGCAGTAAAAAAACATTAAAATGTCAGTTGTTAACTGCATCTTAATTCCTATATCTCTCAGCCAAAGCCCTTTCATTTTTTCCCTTTACCTTTTATTACTCAAACAGGCACTATTTTTTAATTGCATAATTTTTAATTGATTGCAATTGTTAAAGTAACTCCAAAAACATGAGTTTATAAAATATATTTTCTTTATACTTGATGTGGAGAAGTAGAATAATTTTTAGCTCCAGACACAAATAATGATATCTATAAAAGTAGAGCAAGCAAAATGATACAAGAAATTGACTTGAGTTTCTCATTTATAAAGTAGGGTACAATGGGAAGACTTAAATTAAATAACATTAGTATTGACAAAAAAGCTTACTTTATCTTCAGGCCACACAGGGGATACCCAGAAATGCAAGTACATATGGCACTGCATGACAGGACAGGTACAATGGAGTCAGTATATATTTACTCAGATATTGCTTTTTAAGCATCCTGTCATTAGATAGAAGAGCCAGAAAGGTTCTTCATTTTCAAAGTCTCTGGAAAACTCTGTGCCAACTAGGGTTGCCAGATAGCTTAGATACTATAAATTGTCTTTTTCTAGTGCTATCTTCACACTTCTAAAGTGTCTTCAGAGGAGAGTATATCATATCTTTGCTGTGTGACCTCAAGCATGGTAGTAGGCTCACAGAGTCTATTTAGGCTTCATGGCTTCTTAGAGTTGTTCTGAAGGCCTCTGTATGGTAGAGGAGATCAAACTTGATAGGACATTTATGCAGACTCTTGGAGAAATCTCTAAAGTTTGTCACCCTTTGGATTATAGTTAGACATCATCATGGAGGGAGAAAAGAGAGAAGTTATTTATCAGTGCAGACTGAACATATATAGCTGTTGCCATAAACCTACATGAATGTCTGATAGAATGTGGCTGTGTCTCTATAACCATGACAACTTTCTGTCTTAAAAATGCTCAGCAGCTAGTAGGAAAAATGGTAACTGTGCATGAAGAGGTGTATAGGGTCTTGCATAGCTGACCTGCATATCTAGGGAACAACTTCTTTTAGGACATTGGGTAAGCTCAGTGCCTTGGATTTATTGGGTATACCAAAGGCTGAGCACACATAATTGATTTGGCTATGACTACCATAGTTATCAACACTCAAAATGAATGTTGGTTATTCATTGCCTATGTATGTAGTAGTTCATAATCACTGACCATTCTCAAATAAGCGTGAAGGAATGTGAAGTAATTTTTGTAGAATTCATTATCCCATGAACATGACACATGACATAATTGCTATGAAAGCAGATTTTATAAAGGAATAAATGCTAATTTCTTCAGGGACAGAGGAAATAATTCATTTTATTAAATGGCTTGTTAAACTTATTTTGCCAAGTCTTTTATCTGTTTGATTGGCTTGGCAGTAAAGCGTGCTAAAACCAGATCTAGACAGTATTTTAAATAAGGACTGAATACTGAATTAGGCTACCTTAACACATTCAAAGGAACGGCATCTACTTAAAACAGTTGTATTGTTTACATTGACCCTTTTCACAAAGTCACTACACCGCCCTCACAAGTAGTTTGCAACATGGCAAATTGATGAACAATTTGAACTCTGATAGGAGTCGGTGAAACTCAAATGTTTCAACCTGGTACCAAGATCCTGTAGTGAGAAGTCAAACTCTACTTGAATATTGTCTGATTTAAATACTAAAAGAAAAATATTTCTTCTTCTAGTATCAATATAAGTAATATGTTTCTCTTTAATCTGCATGAAAACAGACAAGTACCATATCACTTGCTTGGGAGAAAAAAACACACTTGAAGACATTACTATCCTAAAAATAGTTACCATGCATGCATAGGACAATGCAAATACTGAATTGCTATGTTATAGATATACCTGATTGATTATTTTTCAACAATGCATACATATTGTAGTGAATATGATCCACTGAAAAATCAAGCTAGTGAAGGGTAAAGAAGCTGTCAATGATCCCTAAGTATTTTTGGAAATGTTTACTAGCATTACGTTTAGATGGCATTGTAGAGCAATAATCTTATTTTGCATGGAACTCTAATTTAAAAACATTTAAAAAGTCAGCTTCTTTTTGAACCTGGACTTCTTATATGAAATAGCTTTAAGGACCTTTGGGGGAATGTTCTTATTTCTTCTTGGTGGTTTGTATGTTTGTTTGTTGTGGTTTTGTGGGTAAGTTTTTTTTTGTTTGTTTTTTTGTTTTTTTGGGGGGTTTTTTTTGGTTTTTTTTTTTTGGGGTTTTTTTTTTTTACTTTTGGAGCAGGAATCATAAGGATACACTAAGTGAGGTAACAAATTCAGTAATGGATAAAAAGACTGTAGAACTTGACTGATCAAGCTGAAACCTAGCAAGAGAGCACAAAAGTTTGCCTACCAACATGATTCAAATTTCATGAATGAAATTAAACCAACATGATTCAAATCATATTAGGATTCAAATTTTCTCATTTTGAAATTCTGTGATGAATGCTTCTATAATTCTCATTAACCTCAGTAACATCTTACACTATATTCCTACTGCATGTGCATCTTGAATACATAATTCATCACAAAATTGTCCCTTGCCAGAGCAATATAAACAGATTACAGATGATGATATCCCAGGAAACATTGCAATAGTAAAGCTACAAATTACCAGTAAAATTGACATGTTAGAGTCATCTATTTATAAGTTTAGGGTTTTCTGTGGAATGCAATAGCTTTCCATTGGAAGACCTGGTCTTAAGATTCTTATTTCACATGTTGAAAAGAGCAGAATGCCTAAAAAACCTCAGACAGTTTTAATGCACAGTGAATGTCAGTTCTTGATAAAAAAGTGTCCTTAGACAAGTTAATCTATTTTCTAATAGGGCACCAGTGACTATAGGGTATTTCCTTGTACTTATTAATAATTATATTCAACTTGCCAATACTTATCTTTATGAAAAATCATTGAATTTTTTTTTTTACAAAAAAAATGGCATGGTCATTAATCTCTTTTGCAGGTAAAAATATGCCAGACGATGCTCAAGAAAAGTGATTTGATATGGCCACACATAAACAGCAAAGACAGGACTAGAACTTGGCCCCCACTGCAGAAAGCATTGAATTCTGCTCATTTCTTATGTTTTCACTGACCTTTCAATTAGAAAACATGTGTGTTTATTGAACCACAGATACTTCTAGAAAGAGACATTAGTCCAGAAGGAGAAAACATTATTCCAAAATGGAGTCAAGATGATAGCTGGAATGCATTCTTCCCATTCACATTTCCAAATGATAATCAGTTTAACATGTGGTTAATACTTCTTTTTAAAGAACTATTCATGGAGCTACTTCTCTATGCAGGTCTTTCAAGACCAGCTCCATCAGACAGTACGGCACTTCTATGTTACTTCCAGAAATGCTGAGCTTGAGCCATTAGGTTTGAAAATGGCTTATCTAGAAAATATTCTTTTGAGGAGGATCAAACTAAATTAATACCGTCACTGGTTCTTGGAAAGAATGTGGCTGTGCTTAATAATTGCAGTAGTGCTTTCCAAATTCTCTCACAAATTGTTCCAAGCAGTGGCTGTTACTATTAGTATAATTGAAAAATAGATTCACTGTTCCATTAGTGGTATTTCAATGTCACTTTGGAATGCCATGAAATGGCATAGGATAGAATGAGTCAGTAATATTATATTTTTGATTTTAGTACAGCCTTATTTTTCTTACAGTAGCATAAGAAAGAATTAGGGCATATTCGGTAAGACACTCTGAATTACATTTAACAGGAAAGGGGTTACAGATAACAAATATTCTGTAAATACATCATCATAGACACTGAATTTCATGCATATTTACTGACACTCTCAGAATGAGCTGAGTGCAGGTTTGACTTACATCTGTAGTATCCAACACTGAAATAAAATCCCATGGTAGAAGCAGCACTAGTATAATGAGAAGGGACAGGTTAATGTAACAGCCACTGTCACAGCTCTAGGTCAGTTCAGAGACCTCTTCTTGGAGCAGTCAGCAACTTGGAAAGTTTTGGGTAAGTAGAAACAGATGCATAATTCAAGCCTTCTTACTACACTAAGTACAAATTTCAGATTTGGCTTTAAGCAGTGTTGTTCACACACATCTCCCCATGAGAAATAGTGTGAGAGAAAGCGTTTCTCACAAAGGAATGGATGGCAATTAATGGTTAATATCTTCAACCAGATTATTCTTCCTATAACCTCCTCTTCCAAAGTTTTACAGTAATGGAAAAAGAGTTAAATTTCTTTTAGTGCAATTTAGGCAATAGCAGGAAAAGGAGATTTGAGCTTCTTTTAGAATCAGGAGCATGCCATTTTCACTTCAGCTAGGGAAAACTTTTGGAAAAGACACTGAAATCTTACATTTACTATTTTTAGCTGTGATATTCACCCTTTTCATGATCTGGCTGGGATTTCAGTTAATTTTCTTTCTAATTTATTTATAGATGAAGGCTGGCTTAGTTTTTATTGATTACACTTACTTTTTTTTTTTTTATTTGTATAGTACATTCTAACTTGAAAGGCTACCAGAATGATAGAGTGTGTTCCAGCCATACACACTTCATAGTCTAGATAGGACTAAAATACACCCTGGACCTTGAAAAAATATTACAAGAAGTGGAATCTGGATGGAAATGATAAACTTTTCCTAAGAAAATTATCTTTCAACAAAGTAACCAATATCTCACGTAAAAATAGGTGTGAATATCCATACTTAGAGGGAAACACTGCTTCAGTATTTAATCAGCCAAACAGATCTCTGCTATTTTCAAGACTACTCAAATCAGAATAGATCATTGTTTGACTATGTCAAGCTTTCATGCTGATTTTGTGAGTCAGAGTGTTACTGCTATATTTCACTGTCCAAAAGTTGCTGAGAAACATGCATGTTCAAAACCACATGGGACTTTGTATTATGCCAAATATTAACAGTTGACTTTTTATTTTCTTTTTTCTTTTTCATTTGTTGGGAGGAGGAGATTGAAGATCATTATTTCCTTTCCATTTAAGCAGATCCTTCATCTCAAAGGAAATCCAGTTCCTTTCACTCAGATCAATGAACTTACATATCATTTCACTGTCATTTTGGGTAACTTTACTAGAAGTTGTAAAACAAATTCTTACTAACTGCATTCCATCTTACAAAATAATAGCGGTTTGCTTGATTATCAAGAGTATTTTAGGACAAGATTATTTAAAAATTGCTGTGGATTTTTTCTTGTTGCTGTTTAAAAAAAAAAAAAAATTAATTTATACACTTTTAACTTGTAAAAATACAAAAAAAAAAAAAAAAGGGCTAATTTTAAGCAACCTCTTTTAGACTTTCTTCTTTCTTGATTCAAGTATTTTGCATGGATGCGGTTATATTTGCACACCCTTCTTTGAATGAGTCTCTGATCCTGATTGAGAAATCTGCAGAGACTCAAACTGTTGTTGTTATGAGGTCATGCTGGTGTATGTTGCTCCTTGGAGCTGGGTAGAACTGTTTTTGCCATTCTCTATCTATGCCTTTTGTTTAATATTAATGTTAAGGATCAGTTTCTGCATTGCTTCTCTTTTTCTTCAGTTTTGGCAAACGAGTGAAGGTTTATGGGACACATATGAGATCATTTATTGAGTGTTACAAGAAGCACATTCTGCATGTAATTTGATACAGGGGCTACTATGGTAGATACATTTTGATTTTAAGTGGTAAATAAGTTTGCTGAAACCCACATAACTTGTCAGTGTAAGTTAAGTTGCTTGGGAACTAGACAAGGATACACACTGAGCTATTCAGTTTTATTTTTTTTTTATTATTGAACTGGTAAATTAGCATGTGAAAATCCACATAACCTCTCATTCTCTAGGTTAAAATTATTGTGAATGGATCTATGATACACACCGGGCTATTTAAGCAATTTTTTAAAAATTGTGTTAGTAACGGATAACTCTGTTTTGAACACTGGAGCTGTTAAATCCATATCCTGTTGACTTTGGCTTCTTTCCTCTAGCACCACCCAGCCCAGTCTGTATGATGAAGGAGCTAGCAGACTCTCAAGGCAAATGAATCATAGAAGGGGTACTTCTATATTTTTCTGGTTAAATATGTAATTCAAAGCTCCACATCTGAAGGCAACTAAAAGAAGGAACCACATCTAACTTCTTTCTGTGTAAAAAAACATGAGGCCTCCATGTATCTTTTTGCTTTCCATAATATTATTTAGCAGTGGTTTTATGCATTTAATACATTCACAAATCTGATATCTTCATGGTTTCATCCCCCATCTAATCAAAATAAAGTTTCTATCTCTATGATTTTAGAATTGGATAATGAACACAAATCAACTGTATTTTAATTAGAGTTTTAACTAATTGTAACTGAGCTTTGAATTTTTAACTCTACTGAATTTCTTACTCTTTTAAGGCCTTACTCCCCTTTATTTCCTTTTTTTTTTCTTTTCTGCTTTATAGCAGATTTATGATTCAGCAAAAATCCAAGCTTGATAAAACTTTGAGGACAAATAAGTATGAGTATTTACACATAGAAGAAGTAATACAAGCCTCTCCACCAGCTCTCCTACCAGAACAGCTCACACGGGGTCTGTTCAAGATCACCTTAGTACTGTGTCCTCTCTTCGGAGGCAACCAAACTCTGCCTGTTTGACAGGCTCCTTTCTTCAATGTGATGGAGATAGAGCTTCACATCTGTGAGCTAAGCCACTGTCTCATTCAACACAGTCCACTGCACAGTGAGGTTGATAGAAATGTTGTTTAATCATTAGCAATCCAGGCTAGAATTGATTAATTAACAGCAATAAAACCTTTTATCCCAGACAGCTCTCTACTCTCTCACCCCAAATTTTCACCTTAAATTGTATTGAACACCTGTTTATTTAGTTGTTTTTCTTTCATAAAGTTTCATTCTCTTTTTCCTAGCAAAAGATTTCGTATTCTTTGGAAAAGAATATGGTGTGGATCTGCACAGGTGACAGGGGTATTCTGGATAGGCTGCAGTTTCTGAAAAGGCTCTGAACTCTACATCACACATGTGGTGAGGTCAGCATGTCCAAGATACCCACAGAGAAAGGTCATTTCCCCAGGACTTTCAGACATCTGCTGTTTTCATTGGAGCTACTGGTACTATTTCTGCAGGAATGCTAGATACCCAAAAACCTAGCCAAATTCACATTTTACCAGGCACAGAAAACTGGCAGGCCAAAATAAAGAAATAATCAGCATGCATGGAGGTGCAGCCTGATATGTTAGATACAGATACAGGTCTAGCTAACATTTTGGAGGGCTCACTTAGTGCTATAAGAAGCAACATGCTGTAGCACCAGATGTCTTCTCACTACTCTGTTTTTACCACATCTGATGAAAACAATTTCTGTTTTATTCTTTACATAAGGTTTCCTTATCCTAGCTTTGACACCACATTGATGATGAAGTGTCTTTGACTTCTTGTCCTCCTACCCCAACATCTTGCAGCATTTAAAGTCACAGTACATTTTCTCACTATTTTCTCCTGATGTTTAGAGGAAGGTAGGAACAGCTTAAAATCCACCACTTTTTATCTATTTACAAAACTCACAGAAATTAAACTTCACTTGGTGTTGATGAGTTACGTCTATGAACCGTCATGTCAATTCACCTCCTGATGTCTTATCTATGGAGTTTCATGGCTTTTGAAGGAGACAAGGCCATGAAGGAGCACACAGGCACACAGGAACCAATCCTGTGCTTCATAGGAAAACACTTCCTTCTTCTTTACTTATTCTGGTGTGCTTCCAGTGCAATTGAAACAGCTGAGTCATCTGCTGAATTTATTTACACTTTGGCAAAAACTTACCACTTTGTTACATTTCCTCAAAGAAAGTAACTCCCAGCTTAAGTACAATAAATCCCTTTGGTCTGTCAAATGTGGCAAGAGTATTAATACATTCATCTGTTCATTCATCCAGTGATTTTTATGTGCATACTACAGTGTCTTAATCCAAAGTATTGGCTATTCAAATAAATATAAAGTAACTGATGCTCAGTTACTGAGGTTGGTTATTTTTATTGGATATTGCAGTCACAGATTTTGCATAATAGAATCAGAGAATCACAGAATATCTTGAGTTGGAAGGTACCCACAAGGATTGTTGAAGTCCAGCTCCTTGCACCATACAGACACCCCAAGAGTCACACCATGTGCCTTGGGGTGAGAGCATCGTGCAAACACTCCTTGAACTCTGTCAGCCTTGGTGCTGTGACCACCTCCCTGCTTCCTATCAGTAGGAAAACAAAGGCTTCTCTTAACTTCATAGAAGTCAGCATTTCTTTTCTAATTTCCAAAAATTATATAACAGTGAAATCTTGGTCATTTGAAATGCAAAGCTGACAGAAGTTGGTGCATGATTTTGAGCCCTTTATACTGACATGGAACTTCAATGCAGTTCTGCCATTTTTATGGGTATTTTTGTGTTATTTATACACAATAGAATATAATTTTTATATGAAACAGAAAAACATGCAATCAATAGCTCATACAGAATCTTCCCTAGCCAATATTCTGGGATAACCTGTCTGCCCTTTCCTGCACTGCCTGATAGATGAGAAGTATAAGGGTACAGACTGCTACTACCATATAGACTAACTTTGGTCCTTTGTTTCAGTTTTTTGCCTGTTAAGTATGGAATATGTTACCTATCACCTCTGCGAGTTTCAGAAATCTCCATATAAGGTGTTTTATGTTATTAGCATTCATATAAAAGGAAAAGGTTTCCATTTATTCAGCTAATGTCAATGCCAGTGTTTAAAACTGGTCAGCTGTATCCCTAAAAATATTAAGCCTGCCTTTTTTTTTCATGTTTAGTAGAAAGCGAGGAGAAAACTCAGGCAAGAAGAAGGGTCAGAAAAATGCATTCTGCAGAAAAAAACCTCCCTTTTGTGGATATTTGCAGTAAAGCTCTCCTTTATTCTCCAAACAAAACTTAAAACTCCCCTGTAGCAGCAGCCAGGTCCATTTTCACTCTTCTCCCATTGAGTGCTGCTCTTCCAATTTCACTCATAAAAATATTATTTTAGGAAAGAGTAAAATCAGTTCCAATTTCAAGGTCTGTAATTCTGAGACTGAAAAAAAGCTATTTGATTATTACATGTTTTGGCTTAATCCAAAAAGTAAAGCTTGCAAATCCACATGGGTTTTCTGTTCCTTCTCTCTGACTGAGATTGATGAAAGCATAAAACAAGAGAAAGAAAAATCAAGGAGAAAATAATAAACCTGGAGTAATCTTATTATTAAAATATCATATGGAATGCAGAAGTGTATATACCTGTACCACTTAGACACCAGCCATGCTTTTTAAAACAGCTTTTGGTATATATATTTCAGTATTATCTGTGCTAAATTTGGGCTGCCAAATAAAATGAACTACTGCGCGAGTTTCACACTTTAATTTCAATAGAAGGCTACTGATGTCTTAGATTTTGAGCACAAACCTAGAGATGAAGTTACAGCTTCAACATTAACCTAGCAGTTTACATTGTGTGTGTGTGAGTGCATGAGCTTGTGTGTGGGAGTTTGTGGGTGTGTACAGAAGCATACACATATAAAATCACAGCAATCAGCTGTCACTCCCTCCTATTTAAAATACAACATTAAGAAACCAGTCCTGTGGCCACATGTACTACTAATACATGATCACAGCCAGGATATTTTAAAGTAATAAAGAGAAATTCAAAGAAAATAGTGTTAAACAGCCTTTTTGGAAAATGTAAACCTTTTTGGAAAATGTAAAGCTAAAACTAACCCACAAAAATATCACATTCAAGAAAAATCTGGAAATTAATTTTAGGGAATTCAGACTGATCAATTTCAAGAATGCTACCCCACTTAGATGGAAGAACTATGGACTTTTCAATAGAGAAATATAGTCCTTCTTAAAGAAAGGAGATTTTTTTTCAAAGGCTTTTCAAAATAGTGAATGGCATAAATGGCAAATAAAGTTCAATATAATTTTGTCCTGACAGACAAAATGGCAGAAAAACTCCAATCTGACCAGTAAATAAGAATCATTATATAAAAGAATATGTCTAGGGTAGGCCATAGTGTTTCTAATTTTCTAGATTAATCTTGAGCCAAAAGTTGAGTGCCTTCTTCCAGAAGGGCAAAGCAGTGTAAATCTCCCTTTTACAGACCTAGCCCTGACACTGGCTTATCACACCTGAAAAGTGAGTTAAGTGGTAGCTGAAGTTCATAGTTTTGTTTTTACTGTAACATTTCATAAAGAAAACACAAGTGTGTGGGTTTTTTCTTTATAGGTAAAAATGGAATCAAATATTAAATAGTCACAGTGAAAAAAAAGAAATATGTCAATGAACCTTATCTAATGACATCTGAGAGAAAATAATGCCAGCACCAGGCAGGTATTTGACTGCAAGGACAGGTATTGCAGAAAACAATGTAGTTGTCTGGAACTAAATGTGACAGCTTAAAAACACAAATTAAGAAATATTTTAAAGTTTGATTGTATTTGTCTGACCATATCAACAGTTTACTTTATATGGCAAGGATATGACAGAGTTTGCAGCACTGGAAATTTCTCTTCTATCTTGCATATGCAACATGCAAAATATAAACATTTTTATTATTACTATTAATATTATTAAATTAATAGAATTTTTAGGGTTTTAAAAATACTAAAACTAACCCTTGTCACCATTATTTCAGTATATTTATCATATGAAAAATAGCAAAAATCAAACAGACAGATCCATACTACTTGCAGTAAAATTGCCTAAGTTTCTTGATGAGTTTTCACACTCATGTTTTAGAAATCATAGTTTGTTGTACAAACTGGAAAAACTGAAGTACTGTCTGTAACAGTAGCACAGTGGAAATGAAACAATAATGCTTGTTGTTCTCTATGGCCATCAGTCCTGAGATCAAAAAAGGAGTCCCTGGAAAAAAAGTCTGGTAACCCAGAATTTGAATTTTAAAATTGGCTATAGCCTGACCAGAAGCCACAACCACATTTTAAGGGGAATGAATCTCAATAGTGGCTTTAAAGAGCAATACTCTTTTAAAATAAACTGCAGATTGATGATTGTTGGTTATCTTAATCTGACTGCAATGTTTTTGTTAATTTCTCTCCTTTGTTTTGAAAAAGAGAGATAACAAACAACCTCATTTATTAATCTGATGAGTAATCTATTTTACTTTAATATAACAACAATCTGGACTCTGAAGTTTACTCTGAATTGGGTAAGGTAAACGATATTTGACCACTAACGATATTTAACCACCTAAACGATATTTGACCACTAACTCCAAAATAGAGTAATCACCGTTATCACCATTACCATCATGATAGCAATAAAATCCTACTTTGCCCGAGTAGAGCATGTTTGTTTTTTTTTTCCTAAACTACAAAACTTCTGTAGCCCTCAAAGTGATAACAAGAAAAAACCTCCTTATGAGTGACTCCACATTAAAACTCTCTGCTCATGCTTTTCTGCCACTCGATTATTCAGTCAAGAAACAACAAGCAAAAAGAAATTTTGCATATGAAACAAATGGCAAATGTTTGCACCTGCTGAAATGTTGCTTTTCTGGAGGGAAAATTGCTCTTTGTACATTGAATAATCTCATTAAAAAAATGTACAACTATAAGTGTTCATACCATAACTACAACATTTGTGCCACTAATTTATTTATTAAAGGTCTTTTATTTTTTGTAAATACTGTCAAATAAAACCAGACTGTTGTTTACATCTCTGAGGAGTAATAAACAGGAGACAATTAACTGCTAATTATTTCCACCTGGTGAACTCTATTTTGAGATGTTTTGATTAATTAACAGTGGGGATTTAAGATCATCTTTTGCTGGTGAGAAGGGAAAAACAGTTTACATCAAATCAACATTAATCTGAAGTGAGGTCTTTGTCCATTTTCTGGGTCATTGCCACTAAACTCATTATAGAAATAATTGGAAAATGCAACCACTGTTAATCAATATAACAATATTATTTCCTTTATGAAGATGATGGCAATTATGAGGAAGTCTGAAAAGAAATTTTAAAGAAGTACAAAAGTATATTCTTTAAGCATGACCTTACTCTCAGCCTGTTCCGGAGGAAAAAAAACCACTTAGTTTATTTTTGCTTTCAAGATAGAAAAGGACAGTTTGGAAATAGTGGAGTGGTTGTTTCAGTGCTCCTTATTTCATCTTAAATTGATCCTACTAATTTTAGTGAAAAAATTATGTAGAAAGATTTTGGGCTACAATAGGCATCCAAGTTGTCTCAGTTTCCCTGGACCAATGACTGAAAGATTTTCAGTTGTGTCAGGGTTTTATTTGGTAGTGTGCCATAATCCAACCCAGTTAGCTCTCAGTAACACATCCTACCCACTCTGCATATTCCTCAGAACCCCTCTTCCTCTTTCTCTTGAGAAGCTGGGCTTCGATGATCCTTGTGGGTCCCTTTCAACCCAGGCGATTCTAGGATTCTGGGGTTTTGTGAACACACATGTCATCCAGCCCCACACAGTTCAGAGTTTAGGATCCTCCAGGGGAATTTTTCAGGAGATTAATGAACTTGTTTGTTGTATTTACATTGATGAGGAGTGAGCTTGTACACAGGGGTAATAGACAGAAATGTTATTTAGTATATATTTAATTATATTGAGAGTTCCCAGGGCACTGGGTGAACATGTTTTTATAGTGAGCAGTAAAAATCAATGTAAATACAGCATGATAAGTATAATGTATAGAAAAGAAAAAGAAAAAACAGGGGAGGCGAGCTAACCACTTTTCCCCCCATTTTTCTAAATGTGCTCTTTTTCTTAGTCTTCTCAGCTGATTTTCATCTCTCAGCTTTTTGACTTTCATCTGTGCACATGTGAGTCTTACTCATGTATTTACAGACTTGTTTACCTATTGCTACTATTTTATACCTTGCAATTTACTCTTGAGCATATCTAATTGCCAGACAGTACCATTTTCCTTTTATACCAATCAAGATTTGAGGCAAAAGTTTCCTTTTTTTTTTTACATTTTTTATTTATTTAGTCAATAATTGTAGCAGAGAGTTAACGAAGGTATATTAAATGCAGACTGTTCTTAGTGCACTGTTTGATGTGTTAAAAACAAAAATAATGAACATACATTATCTGCAGTATTTTGCAAGAAATGTTTCATCGTTTCCATTTGAAATTAAGAGAATCCTACATTCTTGTTTCTTCTACTTGCAGAAAAATGTTTATGCTCCATCAGAACAGCATGCAAAAGATACTATATGTGATGACCTTTGCCTGAAAAGCAATTTCTGCTGTCAACTGTCCTGCAGAACAAAAGGAGAAATGGAATGAGAATTTTTAATACTTACTTTTTACCACTTTCTCTTTTCTTAAAAACCTAATTTTCTCTTTCCATGGATAGTTTTCTTATAATCTTCACAAGTTTTCTACCTAAAAAGGCAAATACTGCTGGTTAAGTAGATTATCTTGGAGAATGAGATTAAGAAGCCAAGAAAAAGCAGAGCAGTTTGTTCATTAACAGGATAAACAGCAGCCAGTGTACTGTAGGTTTAATTTCCCTTCAGAACTCATGCTAGGACAGCTAATTGTCTCTGATGCCCTGTAACACCTGTGACCCATGCTCAGTTATTGAGCTAGGAGATAAATTTCAAGTTCCAAACAAAATATGATAAACTGGTTGCAATAAACACATGTCCCCATTCATTGCAATTGTTTTGCTTTAATAGATAAAATGTAAATTCTAGTTCCTGATAAGACTCAGATAAAGTAGATGATTGCAAAGTTTACTTGTTTTGTGCTTGGAATATATGGACCTATATGCTCAGATATGTTTCCATTTACTGTAAGTTTCAAATTTGTAGTATATGTACCTGGTCCTTTTCTCACTGTCTGTGGTCTTGAAATGCAACAATCCAAATGTGACTATTCGACAACTTCAGTTGTACCAATGATTAACAGGGCGTGGTACTAGGGAAAATGAGAGATGTGGTTGTGGTCTGTAACGCAAAGAAAACACATATGTTTGATTAAGTGCGTTTAAAGTGAAAAAAAAAAAAAAAAAAGGAAACATAATTGAGGCATTAATCTTTGTCCATATAGGTGTGTAACTGCCCCAGCATTTTAAATCCAAAGAAAAACATCTGACCTGGTATCTGAACTACTGTATTTGAGGCTCCCAAAACATTTTCAATGTTCTTTTTGGAAGTTTGGCAAGATGCAGTGGTCATTACATTGCAGAAATCATCAAATCATCTTGTTCTCTGTCACCATGTACAAGTTGGTATACTGATATTTTGAGTAGTTACTAAAAACTAAAACTACTACTAAACTTGGAAATTTCAGCCATCAAAAAATGAAACATTCTTACTTATCTATCATATATTATGAAAGACCTCAGACTATATTTTCTATCATATTTTCTAATTTCAAAAAGAAATGTTGAAGTCTACCTGTATTTTTAGTGTGATTATTTTTGAAACAGTTATTTACAGATTTAAAAAATACAGTAGAACATATAAATCTCTAAATTCAGGATAGAGTGGATTGAGGAAGAAGGTCTGATTTTTTGGGTTTTTTAATACCATAAAGATCTTTAAATACATGGAATATAATGCTCAAAGGAACTTTTTCACTTTAGCACTCAGGATCAAGATCAGGAACTGCTGTTTGCACCCCCAAATTAACCTTGTTATAAAACATTTCAAATTTTGGTGTGAATAACAATGTGCAATCCTGCTTTATTTCCACATATCCTATGCCTGGATCCCAGTGATATATATTACCCACAAAAGGTGTTGGTAAAGTCCTTGCATAGGATAGGTGTTGCCACAACACACACAGGACAAAGTTAAGACTTAAGAGTTGAAAGAGGGTTTAGCAGCTCTTTTTAGCGAGCTGATAAATATATACTCTGGGTTAAAATCAAGTTCTTGCCAGACACTAATGTAGGAGAAAACATTTAGAGAATTGTAAAGCCTATGTCAAATTATATGACTGAGAGCTGAAGAAGTAAGGAGAGAAATATGACTGCACTTTCTGTAACCACAATCAAGATTAATATCTTTTTAGGAGCAAAAGACAAAGAAAATGCATGTCAATAAAAGATAAAATTGAAGAAAGTGCATGTCAAAGTTTTTGACTGAGCTTGTGTTGTTCTTTCACTGTCACCACAAACACACATACAAAGCTGTTCTCCTAAATTCAGTTAATCCAGGAAAAAGGGTTCAGGACAGGATTCCTATTTTCACTTGAGCCACTTTACACTACACCAGAAATGTAAAGCACCGAGGGAATCTATCTCTTACTCTTGCTGAACCAGAAGGTTTTCCAGTGTAATAAGGCAAAATTCACACTGTGAAAGTGCTGCAGGGGAAATTTAGGGAAGCAGAATGTAATTAACCTAATTGAAATTTTTCAGACAACAGGATTTTTCCAGAACGACTTTATCAGGAAACAAATGAGCCACTGGCACAGTCATTCACTTTTAGCAAAGCAGCAGCTTTGATCTTTTGTGCATATCTACACTAAACTCCAAAGATTGTTCATGCACCAAGCATTCAGGCCTCTGTAGTGTTTGTTCTTGGCAAACAAACAATAACATCCAGTTGGCGTAACAGGACATCTTGAACAAACAGTATATAGTTGTCAATATTTTCACTGGTGACATAAATGACAGAAGCTGATTATTTTTTAGGGTCTTGTGAAACTCAAGGAAATCTTGGTACTGCTGCCATAAATCATCGACACCCTGCAAAATAAAAAAAAAAAGAAATCATCAATACCTAACCTGTACGTTTTTTGCAGAGGTTTATCCAGCAACATTTTTGGAAGCTGCAATTCTTTTTCATGTGAACAACTATTGGACAGGGAAGCTCACTGTACTCAAAATCTGCATCACACTTTAGATGTGTGGTGTTTTCTTCTTCACCTCATTCCTCTTCAGGAGGAAAGGAAAAGATGGGACTATTTTAATACATAACTATTAGATCCATAAACTGAGATGGGTGATGAATTTAGTGACTTCTAAATTTTATACAGCATTTCAGTAGCAGAGCTGAGAATGCTGAAGCCTGCTTTAAACATTTTTTCACCAATTCTCGAGATGCTCTGCCTTGAAATATGAAGTTTGTGTAAAAGAACACAAGCCAACTATCTAGTATTAATTGCAGTCCTTATTTCTTCAACCACACATGCAGCTCAAAGATTAATCCACAAAAACTTCTGATTTCATTTGTACAGCAATATTGTGGTTCAATTTAACACATTCTCAGTTTCAATTCCTTGCTCCCAGGCTAATGGTTTTACCATTCTGTAACTCCTACCGCCTTTTCTGCCTTCTAGTCTAGCCACCTCACCCAAAGCTTAAACCTTACTGACTCTAGTTGCATTATTCCATTTTTCTTAATGCATGTCTGGTCTTGGTATTACTGGAGAATATATTTTAGTGCTGGAGAAAAAAACCCCACTGTTATTGTATACATATTTTCCCATGAGGTACTCATCGGTTTCTGTAATTCTGCTGTGCAATGAAGAATGGTCTCTAAGGCGTACAATAGAATCCTTCATGTCACACAGCGAACAGGAATGGGCAGGAATTAGGAGTTGTTTTACAAAGGGTTTGGAAGACAAATGCTTTTTAACGAGAAACTTTGTAGGAGAGTCATCATATTTTAAAATAACTCAATTAAGCATGTTATAATCTGTAAAGTATGTATGTATGTAAAGTTAACATCTGTCTCTTAAAAAAAATAGTAAGTGAATTCCTCCCGAGGAGGTAGGCTGAATGACAGTAGTGGAGAGGAGCTGCTGGTATGGCTCTCTGGAAGGCAGCATCGAGGCAAAGGCTTCCTGCTGATCCCATGGTGACCAGAAGGGCATGACACAAGTTTGTTACTGCATGCAGAATTTTAGAGTAATTTCATTTCCAGAATAACCAATATAGTTGTTATCTAATGTCAAATTCCATAATTACAGAATAAATTTTTCCTAAAAATTCTGGTTTTCATTTTATCTCCTGAACAGAGATTTTCAGCAAAATTCTGAAAAAACTGGAAGTTACTTAATATCTATTTTGCTTACATTAATGATAATAAGTTCTTTAAAATTGCTTCTCAGTTTTCATCTTTCATCAGTTTGTCTCTTACCCCAAAATCTGCTTTTCATAATCTCATGAAATTTTTTTAAATTCCCTCAGTTTTCTGTGGAATGTGTTCAGTAAATCCTTCCAGGCATTTGTCCCTCTCCTTATGTCTGAGAAGTCAAATTAAATGTCATTGGACTGACATTTTCTTTTCCTTGATTTCTTATTCAAGTTTTCCAACAAGTGCTGATGACCCAATAGCTTTCTTCCTTTTTGTTTGCTATTGGGTTTTTTGGTCAAAGTTCAAGATTCTATGAAAAGAGAGAGAAGCTTTAGGAAAACCTATTTTGTCTCTCAAGCTTTGACTGCTCTTTATTCCATTCTATTTCTGACCTCACATGCTCAACCAGGTTAATACTTTCTCAAATGATCTCTCAACAAGGATCAATTCATGCTCAAATCTGTGGAGGATTAAAAGTGCTGAAAACGGACTGTCTGGTCTGTAAACACTAACACATTCTGTATGAGTAAACAAGAATGACAATAGAAATAGACAGCTCTCTACATGTTTTAGTGATTTTTTTAAAATGTGTTTCTCCTATAAAACCTAAAGTGGTAAATATGAACCTGTAAATTCCCATTTCTTCAGTTCTTTGTAAATACAGAACTATAAAATGACTCTCATGTAATCTGCAAAACAAAAGTTAATGGTACCCTTTTACATTACCCTCCATAAGACCTATGATTATATCCCTTGACTTCTTAATGGAAATCTAGTTGCCAATATCAGTTAGAAAAGTGGTGGGGGAATTAATGCTTATGAATGAATTTGATTAATATGGAGAAGAAATTTGAATATTTGTAGAAGAAATATGAATACATATAGAAAAGCATGATATCAAACCAATCCAGCAGAGGTTTACAAGTTGCAGAACTATTGAAATTAAAGAAATAGCAGGCTCAAGATTGTTCCCTCAGCAATAATTTTGTTTTTATGAGTTTGTTTGACAGTCATTAAGTCTTCAGATACAAAAGCACCTAGTCTGTTATAGCCAGTATAATGCCCTCATCAATAAAGTATGAAGCTTTGGACCATTGATCTTCAGTGCACAAAAGTTTCACAAATTTCTAGTACTTCCTTTAAGGAACTAATTATTAGAGTTTGCTATTAACTGTTACCCCAATATACCAGTTGCTATTCATAATGCATAGGAGCAGAGGATTGTGTGTGCATACATAGCACAGGTCAGGCTACCAACTGCTTTAATTTTCAGAGACATTGTCTCAGAGGCAGTGCAGTTAACAGAAGGTAACCTGTGTCCATCATGTCAGACATCTGGATTCTAATAATAAATTATGCAGGGGTTTTGTTAAGGTATAAATCTCTGATGTACAAAAATGTCACAAAAGACATGATTAATATTAGAACAATATTGAATACATGGTCTTCCTGTTTACTTTATTTTCCCCAGTCCAAAATGAGTTAGGAAATAGATGACAGGTGCTAAATAGGAAGTCTGTTTGTCTGTGTATTTTCTAGAAACTCAGTTACATGCCATACAGAAGTGAATTCTCAAAAGCATGCTCAGTTTTTATTGAGAAATTAGTGATTTTAGTAACATTTCTATTTAATCACTTGAAGGAAAGCCTTTAAATAGCACCTTTGATATCTGTAATAATCCAGATGGATTTTAATATGATAAAGAATGCATCATTTCTTCCCTAACCTTCTTGACAAATCTGAAGATATTTTGTTGAAAAGATCAGAAAGTTTCAAAGGTGATCATGCAGAATGACCAATCACAAAATAAAGACTGAAAAAGCAGAGAACAGGCATAGTTTTAAATCTAATACCATGATTCATGTACTGCTGCAAAGTTACAAGATAACTATATACATATCAGAGGTCTGCTTCAGGTTTGGAATATAAAAAAATGTGCTAGATTTTTTTTAACATTTTAGTGATGTTAATACCTTAATAACTAGTTAATCTGTGAAAATAAAACATCAGCTAGGGTTATAAATGTGAAATTAATAAGGTTTCTTTTTAAATCCTCTTATCATTTAAACTTTCTATTGTGTATTCAATGCATTGACAAGATCCACCATGCTGCTTGCAGGCATTCTTCTGGTGGTTGGTTTGTATTAGGAACACAGTTCTTGCAGGACATCTTTTTGGAAAGGAAAAGGAAAGACTACTGAAGTTTTATACAACAACAAAAAAGTACTTTTGGAAGAATAGAAACAAACAGGGGATGACTGAGCAGGCAGCTTTCCTTTTGTTCTGCTTTAAAGGACTAGGGAAAAGAAGACAGAGCTTGATACATTTTCACTGGTACATCCAAATGTACTAAGTACCAATATTTGTGTGAGGCACTTGGAATCTCCTGCTTTGTGAGAGGAAGAGTACCAATCTTTCATTTTTATTTTATTTTTAGATGGATGGCTGATGTTGAGGTAGTTTTTAAACTGAAAATCTGTGCCTTTGTGCATTGCTTGCTTGATGTCTGACATTCTTGATGAGCAGAACTGAATTGGACGGCGACGTATTGCCAGGGAGCAGAAACACTAATTTGTAAATGCAGTGGTAAATCAGTTATGCTAAGGAAAGCTATCTACTCCTGCAGCTTTACAGATAATGAGATATCATCTCCTCTGTTGTTTCTTGTTGAGCCTCATAAAGAACAGAGAAACTGGGAAGCAGAGAATTCAGCTTAATTTCAAATGCTTTTCTTAAAGTGGGACACAGCTAATTTGGTTTATGGAGGTGGAAGAAAAGCTTGATCCATGTAGATTTTAGTTAAAGCTCTTACACTGTAAAATCCTGAATGGTTATTTTTAAAGATATAGTTTCCATTGTAACTGGAACTTAATTCTATTTCAAATACAAGACAAAAAATTTGGGGAATGGTTATTTAAATTCTAGTTTTACTTTTAAGAATGTCTTCAAATGTCCCTTTTTCATCCTTTTCTACCCTTTGAACAAAATTAGAAAAGCTTCTGGGAGAGCAGAAAAAGGGAGCAAAGCTGATGCCTTTTTCATGCATTTACAATGTTAATAAATAAAGCAGAAAAACAGATACCCCCTCTTCCTCCCCCTTAAGCACAGTTTTAATAAAACAAGTTAAATTCCAGGTGATTAGACATCTGAACTGATTTTCAAAATATACTTTTGATCACGGATAGCAACACTGGAATCGAGTGTGATTTTTTTTTCTTAGTCTGAAGTTTTCTACAATTTCATCCTTGCTTAAACTTTAAAGTAAAAAGAAAAAGACTACTAAAATTCATCTATTTTTAAAATTATTATTATTTTATTACAACAGGAATTATGTTTTTAGTTTTTCATTTAGCTAAATAGTTGACATTGAAAAAACCACTCTGATACTCAGAGGTTATTCTTTTTGATGTATCTGCAATCTGATGTCCACCTGATGATACAAAGTGAATGATGCATTATAAATCCATTGACTGCATGGGGAGACATGTTTCAGGGAAGGACAGAAGATTTCTGTCTATCTCATGGGGGTTTTTTTAAGTGTCTCTGTAGTTTGAACTACCAAGGTTCACTGGTTTGCTTCAGGCCAAGGGACTGGAGTAAGTTTGAGTAGGATCATCTGTTACTTTGACAGGCCCTTGTCAGAGTTAATAGTCTGTTCATAAAAAAAAAAAAAAAAGTGCAGAGTAGCAGAGTATGTACCTGTTGTTGGAACACATACACTCTGATGTTTGTCTTTACAAATGAATTACAGACCAGTAGCCCAATATGGCCACAAAAGAGAAAAAAAATTTGAAAACTGGGGAAAGGAGTGACACTGTGTATAAATGTCTGGAAGACCTGAGACCTTTATCTGACCTAATGTTTAAAGACCTTTATCTGGAACTGTGATATGGGGTGGCTCTTCTCCTTTCCTGAAGAGCAGTTAATCCTCTGATAGGGAAGAAGCTGCCTGCTGTCAGGGCAGCTGTGTCCAGCCTTGGCAAGGTGCTCAGATGAAAGTATCTTTACTGATAGGTGAATGAACACTGCTTTACACCATTGTTTGTGCCTGTACAATTTTTTCCCCTGGAGTTTAAAACTGATATTTCATCCTGAGGAAAAAACGACTCCTTTATACCTCCACCATTGTGACTAAAGCTGGAACAAAAATCACCTACAACTACTGAATAAAACTTATCTCCCTCGTTTTCTTGGTGCTGGATTTTCAGCTTCAAAAGACATTACTTCATTTAGCTAAGGATTATATAGTTTAAGAGAAACACCCAAAAGGAGAATTAACTCAAACTAATAAGTTAGACAATAGAAATCAAATCAGTTTAAAGATCACAATTGCTTTGAAAACAATTAGCATTAACTCAGATCCCATTAAATATTACATATTGCTGGGCTAGAGGGTCTAAATTAGGAAAGAGAAAAGGGAAACAAAGAAAACACCAATGAAAAGTAAGTAAATGGATTCGTTTTGCAAAGACTGGTGTATGTTTAGCATTACTTTTATTTTAGCATTTTTTTCCAGTTCACATAAACATTGTTAGGATGCTCATACATCATAGGCTGATTCTATTTCTCTTTCACTATGTGACTTTCGCTCTAGACCAACACACTCTAAAAGGGAGTATGATCCATTTGTTTGCTTTCCCTTCTGGGCTTCTTCCTGTCTCTGACATAATTTTGTGTTACTTTTAGTATTAAAAATAATTCTGAAGAGTCTGATATTTTCACCTCTAAGCCAGACAGCTGTTTGAGAGTGGTGATGGCAAGTAATATTTTATACTGGTTTGAGGTATTCTTCTTTGTTCATTGCTTATTAAATAAAGGATGTTCTTCATTGAAGAATTCCTTTAGACACAATATCATCTGCAATATTTTAAATTCTGAAAATAATCATGTTAGATTCATTCTGCTCCTTCCAACCTCCAGACACAGCCAGGCTGACTAGCTCTTCAGTCTTTCTGACACCTTCTTCTTAGCTTTAAAAACTCACTTGAGTGCATTTGCTGCCTTTTTGCCTTCCATCTGACAATGAAGGTTATCACATTCTTACTGGATTTATGTTTTTAAAGTGTCATCTTGCAATGATCAGTATGACAGCATGTTTCATACAGTGGTCCATAGAACCTTTGGAGAAAACCCAAGAGAGGATTAGTGCTTGTGAAAGACAAAGCTGGGGGAGGGAAGAAACCAAAAGATTCTTTTTTTATTTTGCCTTTCATACAGGGAGAAAAAGGACAAATCCTCCTGTTCCCCCTTGGAGTTTATTTGATGATTGGTGCCACTTGCAATACTTCTATAATCCCCTAGATAGCACAACTTTTCAATCAGAGTGAAATATCATTTTATTGCACAGAAGATTAAAACCTTTAGACAGGCAGACACTGCTTTTTCTTATAGAGAAATCTGAAATGAACATGAATTGCCTGGATTAATGGGACAGAAGACATTGGTAAATAATAGTGTTGGAGATTAAACAGTCCAAAACTCTTTAGCTGGTAATGCATGCTGTAGGAGGATATGGCAAGTGTCCATTGCAGGCTGATTATTTGACACAGATGTGTCATATCGTATTTGGTGTAGCGGGTTCACCCTGGCTGGGTGCCACGTGCTCACCAAAGCCTCTCTGTCACTCTCCTCCTCAGTTGCATAGGGGAGAAAAAATGCAATGAAAGGCTCTTAAGTCTAGGTAACAACAGGGAGAGGTCACGCCCAGATTACCATCACGGGCAAAACACACTTGGAGAAATTAACTGAATTTATTACTAATTAAATCAGAGCAGGATAACCAGAAAAACCCCAAATCTTACAATACCTTCCTCCCATCCCTCTCTCTCCCCAAGCCTAATTTTATTTCCAATATTCTACCTCCTCCCTACAGCTGCTCAGTGAGAAGGGCAACGGGAGCTGTGATCAACTCATCACACACTGTCTCTGCCACTCCTCACACTCTTCACCCACTCCAACATGAGTCCTTCTCACAGGCTTTGGTTCTCCACAAACTGTTTCAGTGTGGGTCCCTTCCATGGAGTGCAGTTCTTCTGGAGTAGGCTGCTCCAACATGGGTCCCCTGCAGGCTCATAAGTCCTAAGAGCAGTCTTGTTCCAGCGTAGGATCCTCTCTCCCTGGGGCAACAAGTCCTGCCAGGAGCTTCTCAAATTTATAGAATCATGGAATCACTGCTTCCTCTGGCCATTCCACTGCTCCAGTGTAGGGTGTGCAGTGCAGTGTAGGCTGCAGGTGGATCTGTGCTCCACCACGGACCTCCATGGGCTGCAGGGGCACAGCTGCCTCACCAGGGTCCTCACCATGGGCTACGAGGAAATCTTTGCTTCAGTGCTCCTCTGCTTCTTCACTGACCCTGGTATCTGCAGAGATGTTTCTCTCAGATATGCTCCCTTCTTTGGCTACACTTGCTCAGGATTTTTTCCCCTTCTGAAACATATCCCAGAAGGCACCACCATCATCACGGAAGGGCTTAGTCTTGGCCAGCCCATCTGGCACTGACTCTGTCAGCCATAGGGGAAGCTTTTGACAGCTTCTCACAGAATCTACACCTGTAGCCTTTCTGCTACCAAAAATCCACCACACAAGCCTAATACATTTGGTTTACATGGATGACTTCAAAATTAGTTGTGTACTATCTGTAGACAGAATCCTCCATATTTTATAAAAGGATTTATAATATATATAATATATATATATATATATATATATAATATATAATTCCTTTAATTATGGGGAACTGCAAAAAACATCTTGAGATGATTTACATCAGTCATTGCTTTCTGACATATGGGCTTTATTGCATTTGATCTCTGTGGACATTTTTCTGCAACAGTCACCACAGTTATTGCTGGGCTTAAGTATAAGGATCAGGCATTCAGAAATTCAATATGTATTTTCTTATACCTGAGTCTCAGTTGCAGATTTTCAATCATTCCTGATGTCTGGCATGTCAGTGTGTCCAGGTCAGATTCTATTCTCCATTACACCAAAGCCAATCCAGCCAATCCCACTGACGAGGGTCAGTGGGAGCTGAGGCAGAGCAGATTAGTGTAGCCTAACAAAACACAGGTGATAATCGTCCCTGCTTCCACTAGTGAAAAGACTCATTTTACTCCTTTTTTGAGCTGGATGGAAAATTTTTTGTTTGTTTGTTTGTTTGTTTTCCTAGCAGGAAGTTTTAATCTTGTATGTTGGAATGACAGCTGAGTCAAAAGGGGAAAGGGAGTTTGAGAGGTGACAGATGATGCTATGAGGGACCGTTACCTGGCTGAGTAATAACTGCTGTGGATGAGCTTGGGGGATACACTTTGCTGACAGAATTCCAATGCAAAGGTACCAGAAAGAGGGAAAAATGCTCCAAATCATGGGCAGTTTAGCAAGTCTCTCAGGAATTTCAGTTAGAAACTGAAGCTGACTTCTAAATATCTCACAGCCTGACTAACCCAAGAGTTAGATCTCAAATACTACAGTGCTCCTTTGGTTCTTTTTATTCTCCAGTATCATAAACCCATCATTTTAAATCAATGAGCTTAGTGGTAGGATAAAGTCTGCTCAGCCTAAATTTAAAGGGCAAGTTCTGAAGCAATGGCTAATTTTCCAGGCATCTGAAGGAGGCGAGGCAGCTTGCTGGGTCATCAGGTCCCACTGCTGAGAACAGATGTAAAAAGAGTAATGATCAATGCAGATCTTTCCCAGAAGATGTCCGGCTCAAGTAGCTCTGCCATTAAACTGTAAAACTCATTCTGTTTTCTGTAGATTACTCAGCAAACTGTTGCAAGTGTTAATATACCAGATATAGTCAATGATTCATAAACAGGCATTTTACCTATTGTTTTTGTAACATAATTAATAAAATAAAGTTTACTTCCTCTGACAGTGTTACTATACTGAGCCTGCTTGGGCTTTGTCAATCTTATGTCACTGCAGTTCACAAAGGAACTTTTCTTTTAGTTGTGCTTTATTTTGAGTAGGAAAGAAATTATGGATAAAGTAATTACAGAAGAAAACTGATTAAATAAAATTCTGATCATTTAGTCTCCATACAAAGGTGCTCATATTGTACCTTGCTTTTCTGTTTAGTATCTTATGAAGGTAACGTCTTCATAAATTTATTTCTAGGTCTGCATCAACTAATGAATAGGATAATAGTTTATTCATTCTTATAGAATGATAATACAGTGGAAAATTCAGGATATAGAAGAAAGGCCTGGAGTGTAACCATCTGTCTTGAGGAGGATTGGCCTTCTAAACCAGTAAGTAATGCATTCCTTGGACGTCAACATGGATTTTTCTTTCAAAATTTAAAACTTCCAGGCATTTTGAGAAATGCTTAATGTAAACTGTCTGAACCTAGAAGCATTTTTTTGCAAGATGTTGAAACAGCAATATCTTCACAAAGCCTGGAAAGCTTTTTATATGTTCTTCCAATTTTTTTAATAAATTAATTAATATGCTACACAGGAATAGTGTGAAACAGGAATTATGAAATAATGCATTACTTTTCAAAGATACCTCTTCTCCTATAGTATTTGAATAGTTGCAGGTCAACTGGTGAGGAAAATTTAATTGATCCATTCTTCTTGGAAACAATCCGTGCAGGAGCAATCAAGGAAGTATTCTTGCAAATGCAGTTTGCATGGCATATTGTTTACTGTATATCTTTATAATTATTCCCTTTGTATAAAAAAGGACCATCTACTGGGCATAGTAGATGGCTTCTATTATCAGCTAAAAAAAAAATTAATACAACAGTTCAAAATTCTAATTCAACTTTGAACCCATGAAGGGTGCATAAAACTGTCTGTGATACAATAACAAAATCTCTTAGATTCAAAGTTTAGGTTTTTTACTTCCCAGTAAGTGGTTTAAGTATTATATTATCACATCATGACATCTTCCTTTGGGATTCTAAAATGTACATTTTATCTATTTCAGACTTTTAAGGGTATTCCACCATTTACTCAACACAAAGTGTAACCACCTTCCACTGAAATATTCATAAACATATTTCAGTTTTATGTAGTGTAATTTGAACTAGAAAGAACTGAGGAATGATCAGTGAGCTCCAGTGGCTATTTGTGGCTGTAATAAAGCCACTCTAATATTGCATACTTGTACAATGCATCACGTAATATAAATAGGATCACCTAACTATGAAGAAACACACCAGCAAGATTAACACTTCAGGGAAGGGCAGGGAAAATTATTAGATTCAAGGGACACTATTTGTGTGGGGAGTTTTCTTGTACAAACAGATTAAAGCCAAGGCATCCTCAAAGGGAAATAACTTTGTACATGAGGAAACATTGTGTAGTTCTTGAAATTAAAGAGCTACTGCTGTATAACAGAGCTGAGAGTTCCTCTTCATATGAAAGGATTAAAATGATGGCCTCTTCTGCTTCAAATGAAGGTACTTAGTTCCTTCACTGTTTTTATTCACAGGAAATTGTGAGTGACATGAGCGCAAAGGATTTATCCTCTCTGCCTACACTGAGGTGATGCTACAAAATTGTCTGGTTTTGTCCTTGATGAATGAAGTTGAAAGTGATTTACTTTCTCTTTTTACTGTGAGTGTTGCCCAGTCAATTTTCTCCAAGACTGTAGGCCTTCTAGTTGGTGGAAATCTTTCTTTAGAGAAAACACTGCTTTGACAGATTGTTTTATGTCACTGTGTAATGTAAAGCCTAGTTGGCACATTAAACAACAGAGTTGGGAATTAGATTATTCAGCAGGAAATCTGCCACCATCTTCCTCTTAAAAAAGGCTTGTCTGAGTGAAAGATAATTAATGGCCATGCAGAAGAACAGACTAGCTGAACACCAAGATAACACAAAAGAACTTTGACTTTTTTATGAATAAAGCTCATGTAAAGCCAACCACGTTTTATGTTCTAATCCATTCTTTTGCTCTATTTTAATTGGGAAATTAGCATTATTAGGGTATGTTCCTTGACTCTGATTTTATTTTCCTTTTTGAGAAACTTGTGAAAATTTTCCATGGAATTTCATTTCTTATAAAATCACCTTCCACGGAATGGCTTGTATAATGGATTGGACTAATGTGAAGTTAAAAATTAATTCATAGATTATTCACATCCTGAGACAGAATTTTGATAAAAGCTTTCCTTTGAAGCTTTCAATGATTACTTGATGTGGAATGAAACACTGTTTATTTTCTGATATTATTTTCCTATATTATAAGCATTAGCCACATAATTCCATCTGTGAAATAAAAAATAGATTTTTATTCATGTATACAACAATTTGCATTTAAAATTAATCTTGTGCATCAACCCTGCAGAGATTCTTGTCCCAGCATATGAACCTTATCATCTCAACTTCCTTATATTATCAAAACTTTTATGTTCATTATATACTGCAATGCTTCTGTGAGATACTGTGTTAATGTAGTTTTATAAAATAGTTTCTGTTGGATGTGTTCCTCCATTATAACTCAGGCTTTTCCTACAAATGTAACTATTTACACAATATTTTTTCTCAAGAAAAGAATGCTAAGTGGAAATTCTTGTCAAAGCAGAAACTATGAAGCTGTTTCTTTGCACTCTTCAAGGTACACAGAGGCATTCACAAATGTATGTGTAAAGGCACCTATATCCCTCTCCTGTAAAATGCCATCTACTAGCTATGGGATTTACCTTTTCTTACAGGCAATTATTTAAATCTCAAATTCGTCCTCCAGCAGAACATATGCTATGGGAATATTCTGAGTTGCCTATTATTTCACAAACTTCCCTTCATTTTTTCTTCCTCTTTGCCTCCACCATCCTAAAAATCCCATACTAAGAAAAGAAACATTGACTGAAGAACTTCTTTGAAAGTTGTGCTTTATTTGGATGTATAGATGAGAAACAGTTGGGAAACTTTATTATTACTGAAGAATAAAATGCTGCAGATTGCTGTGGTTGTTCTGCTTTCTCCTGAGCATACAAGCCACATGTGGTATATGTGCATCTATTTCTAGGGGTTATCAAGGAATAACACAGCCCAGAGGCAGTTAAAACAATTTCAGTGGAAGGCCGTGCTTAAAACATTGCTAAGGAAAGGCAATCAATTTCATATGGAGTGAAAGTCTCCAGCACCATTCCACCTTACACAACATTATGAATGAATGAAATAAATCAGCTTTTAGAACTGAAGAACAAAAACAATTTCTGTGTTAAAAAGCAGGTCCATATTTTGTGAAACTGGAAGAAACTTGATATTGGGATTAATTATTCTGACATAAATCACATTATTCCTTACAATTGCTTCATTCTCTACATTTTCTGTAGACATTGTGAAGCTGCTTTTTTTTGTTTTTTTTTTCTTTTGTGTTGCTGTAGAGGTGAAAAGTCTTTGTGTTTTGTACTGAAAAGTGAGATAATTTTTTTTCTCTCCTAAATCAGTTGTCTCATTGCACAATCCTTCCAATAGAAGAATCAAATGCTTAAAAATAAAAATTAATGACTACAACAGTTAATCTCCTGAGCCATGCTGCTTCTGCCCTAGCTCCATTTTTTTGCCTCTTTTGCAGTTGCATTTGTGTTCACACATATGATCACATGAATGGGACTCAGTAAGTCACATATTGATCACTGTGTAAATCTTAAATAACCATTCTCATTTCCTGTGGAGCAGTTATGAGTTCATATCTGCTAAGTTGAGACTATTCTTAGATCCAGGTCTGGGGAATGTCCCCTGCAGCTAGATAGTCCATCTGAAGAATAAGAGAAACCTAATTAATAAAATAAGATTAATAGCTAGAAAATTATTTTGTAACTTGCTCTTCTTCCAAGTCCCACTGAAAATTAGAATATTCTGGCTATAGCTTTTGTACATTATAATTCCTACTCAGTGCACTGGGATCATTTCACCAGTTTGATTTCATTCTCTTTAAGGCAAACTATCCATGTTCTTTTGAAGTTTTCCCTGGAGGAAGCTCAAAATTCGTGGTCCACCTGACAGCTGATAGAATACATCTATGCCACCAAGACATCAAGAATACATCTATGCACTAAGCACCATGCAGTGCTGGTCACATCATGAAAGGAAAAGTGAGATTTATAGGTATGCAGGTATCCTGTGTTGGAGGACGTCCCCTCATTTATCTCCACACCCTGTTGTGTTCTTATTGCTTTAGTCCAAGCCAGCAAAGAAGTTGTGGTAGAAAATCAAAAAGCCCCATCTGTACCTCCACATCCACCTGGTTTTGGGAGGTACCAGCATCAATCTGAAGTACACTGGTGGTTTAAATATGGCCCCAAGTTTTGGGAACTTGTAAGGTAGTAGTAAGGTGGTTGATAAAGGCCTGCAGCTTCCCCTCCCCACAGCCGTGCGGAGCGCCCTGACCACTGCTACGGCTCACTTCGTGTCAGCTCCATCTGCACAGAAAATGTGCTCGTTGTGAAATAAAATCTCTGGTTTCTGGGAAATACTACACATGCAATCCTCTCTCCCAGGTTACATAATTAAAGAGAGGTTTTAGTAGTTAAACAGAGGTTTTATTAGTCAGTCCAAATATGCTCTAGCTAGATGTTTTATACTCTTCTCCACATCCTTGTTCTTGAAAGGGGAAAAATCAGTCATCTGCTTTGTGTGGATGGACTTCATAGAAACTGAGAGATAAAGAGCATCTGACAAACTTGAATGGAGATAATCATGTTTTATTAGTCTCTGAAACTAGGGAAATGAATGTAGTTTGGAAGGGCAGAGAGCATTGATTTCCAAATTATCTATTTTTCCAAGTCTTATCCTCTATCCTTAGAAAAAGTATTAAGTGGTCTCTGGTATTTTATAAAATGAAAATTATTTTATATTTAAATCCTGAAATTTCATTTTAATCCCCTTTATTTCAAAAAACCTAAAAAAAAAAAACCTGTTCAGTTTTGCATCTTATATTAACTTATTTTAACCTGGAAAAATCTTCATTAAAATAAATCCTTCTCTTATTATTCATTCTCTGTATTAACTGTCAGTGACTGACCCTCCTGGGTAGTGTCTAATGAAGTGAAAGTTGCTGTTTCTTTCTTTTTTATAGAATTAATTGGTTTCTCAAAGCTCCAAGAGATTTGACCTATTGTTTGCCCTCTTTCAAGAGAATTTAACACATTGTAGTCATTCCAACAATGGGCAAATAAAGTTCAAATAGGTGATAAACTAACTAATTCATTCTTATATTTAAGAAAGCAAAAAAGAACATTCTACAGGATTTTACTATTACTTGTTGAATTTCTTTAAAGGATTTTAAGGAACTATTTTGTCAAAATCTTGTAGAAGAGATTTTGATTGGTTGCTTGCAATTAAGAAAAATAAGAATCTGAACAGGCAAATAAATGTAATCAAAATGAGGATTTGAAGATAAAGTGGCTGAGATGAAACTATATTTGTGGTAACATGATCAGTGCCATTGACCTTATTAGAGAAATAAATAGTAAAATTATTCTTATGTTTCATAATATTTACTAGCATATGTATATAAATTATTTACCATATACATAAGTAGATTATTTTTTTTTAATATTTTTTCAGTGTTATTTTAATGGGGATTTTTTCAACACTTTTTTGTTTAACACTTTTGATATCATCATATCACAAAAGATGTTTTTGCATTTCTATACAAACTAAATTCAATATGTTAACTATTCAAAACAGTACTAAAAGCTGAGATGACAGTGGACAAAGAGCTTTCCATTGAGCTGTGCCTGAAAAGACCTACAAGAGTCATAGGATCACAGAAGAGTTTGGGTTGAATGGGACCTTAAAGAACATCTAGTTCCAAACACACCTTTTCTCAGGTACTTTTTTTTTTTTTTTTTTTTTTTTTTTTTTTTTTTTTTTTTGTTTTTTGTTTAGGGGAAGAATAGACAATAATATAAAATTTTGTCTAGTTCTTTGTCCATTACTTGACCTCAACCAGACTCTCACTTTCTTCCTCATTGTTAGACTATTTTTTTCCCTCTTTTCTTGGTGACCAAAAGTAGATCTTTTGATATAGGATGATAGCAAGTCATTATGATTTTTTTAATACTAATACACTTCAAATAGAATCGGGAATATATTTTGCCAAACTTAATTCTCATAAATTCTTATGTTCTTTATTTTTAAATGAGGAAAAGATGTTCAAGATCTGGCTACATTTTTTTCTCTGAAATACATCTGCATTTTATTATATAATATTTCAAGTTTGTCCAATGACTTTCTGATGCTAAAAATAATGAATTTTTGAAAAGTTTCATGAAACTTCCTGAAGATGCTGTCTACCTTCTCTGATGGGTTAAGAAATTCCAAAAGAAGGATTTTATATCTCTCTCATCCTTAATTTTTATTCTGTTTTGATTATGTTTAAAAAAATTAAAATTTCATTATTGTATCCAAATGATTTATGAGAGTCCATAAAATATTCCAGTTTTCCAAAGTTTCCACTGGAACTGTGATCTTCAGAGTACTTCAGAGAAGTACTTTTCTTCCTGCTCTTTTACCTGAGGAGGCAGGGGAATGATATGATAAGGCCAGGAAAGCCATGATCCTGCTCAAAGTCCCCCACCCCACTATATCTTAGAACTTGTTTAATCTACAGGCCTTTCAAAAGCTATATAGTTGTCATTAAGGAAAAATTACATTTTATGCATCCTGTTTTACCTATTTCTCTTTAGCTCTGTCAGCTGAATCAACTAAAGCTAGTGCAACACTTTAATCTCAATAATACTGAGAATGTCAAATGATCTGCTTAAAAAAATTTAAAGCAATTATAATACAAAAATCTACTGATAATAAGAATAGGGTGAGACTTTACTAACATGTTGTAATCCGTATCTGACCTTTTACATTATTTTGGATTTTTCTTCTGAAAACATTGAGGCAGATACAGCAGTATTTTTAAATCCAGGCTTTTTAGTTTTAAAACTGACATAAAAAAGCCAGTGTAATTTTACACTTTTTATTTTATAGCTAATCAAGAGAGCTTTAACAATTTCCCACTACATCTCTTACTTTAGTTTTTAATGGAGAGTAAATTTAGTCCTGATTTCTGACTTTTCTGTTTTTGCACACTTCACTCCTGATTATTTAAAGCAACTGCGTTGTTCATTCTTTAAAAGTGTTCTTTAGCTTCTTAGGCTTGTTTAAACTAATGTCTGATCTAGAGACTGCAACTAAGAATAGATATCAGCTTGCAGAGGCATAGTGGTCCATGTTGTAGTTCACCCTTTCTATAGAAATTTTATTCCTGAAGACTAGTGCTAGGAATTCTGTGAAGTATGAAAACTCCTATGAAACTTAGAAAAGATTCATAGCATATAAAACAATTGAGAAAAAAAATTGCCTTTGTTTGAAGCATAACCTGTGGTATTAAAAATATATTGTGTTTAGAGGATACAAGAAGAAAAAATATGTTGCAATTGGTAAAATAAAATTATTATGTTGCAATTGGTAACATATTATAGAATTTTTTAATCCTTATTGTGCAATGTAATTTTTTTGCCTGTGTGAATTTCTGTGGGGTTATTTTCCAGCTACGGGTAACTATGTTTAACACATTTTTGCCAGTTAAGTAAATTTAGTGTCTAACTAACTAATTTACTGATCAACTAACATGTTTGTTAATTGTTCAGACCACTCCTTTGCAGTACTTCATTACAAGCAATTTTCCCTATATTTTTTAATTTTTTCCTGTATCATCTGAAAGTTTTCATCATCCTTTAAAAACCTGAGAGCTACAATAAGATATTTCACAATTAGACATTTCTACCTTTCACACACAGAATTCTATACACATTTAGAACCTCCCTGATTTACAGAAGATTTGCATTATCATATTTTAATTACTCTATTGCCTGGGATTTGCAGCTTTCTTGCCAAACAGAGCACAAAATCTATTCAAGGTGACTTTTCCCTAGGATACAGGTTGCCATAAAAAATGGATTTACTGGATTCTACCTCTTAGTTATGTGATCATGCTTCAGCTATGCAATAATACAGTTTGTCTGACTTGGATAACTGTACCATATTGACTGTTTAGTATGACTTTCTGTCCTTATTTTTCACCTCAGCATGTATTGTTTCACTTGAATACATGTTCTAGTCCTACTGTAGCATAAGTTTAGGAAAAAAAATGCACTAAATTGAGTTCCAAAATTATAGTACAACTAATTATTTTCATAATTTAAACTTGTAACCCAGCCCAGCATGAAGCCAGAACTGCTGAATGCATTATCAATTCCTTAGAAAGCATTTGTTGATTATCATTAATTATGATTATATTATATATATGCTATATTATATTGCATTTTTAAAATTGTTTATCTTCAGTTCTATTTCTGGCCAGCTCTGTGAATGCTCAGACTGTTCAGACTCTACAAACAGTAGGACACATTCATTCTCAGGTTTTGAGTATGATAGGCTGTCTTCTTCAGAGTGCTCCCAAGATCAGGTTGAGAAAATCACTTTGCATGTTCTGCAAGGCTTGCATAAAACAAAGAGGAAATGCAGCTGGCTTGAAGAGACTCAGCTCTGTATTGATAACAAGTTAGGCACAGGCTTGATGAGTTAAACCAGTATCACCGGTAGGTATTTGAAGTTGCCTCAGATAATTAGAACAGTAATACTATTTATCACCTTTATATGATTAAAAGAAAAAAAAACCACAAAAAAAAAAAACAAAAAAAACAAAAAAACCAAAAAAACCCAAAACAAAACAAAACAAAACAAAACAAAAAAAAAAACAGAAAAAGAAAAAAAAAAAAAAAACCAAAAAAAACCCCCAAAAACTGTGAAATGTATTTCTGTCTATTTCTGTCCTGAAATATTATTATGTAGCAATACTAGCACTTTACCTTCTGTCTGTAATAAAGGTCTACTCTATTTCTAAGTGTTCTCTTGTTCTTTTCTTCTTTGCTGTCCTCTGAATGCCCAGGCAGAGGGTTTTTTCTATTGCTTACTACTACTTTCATTTATTTTTTTTTCCATATAAGCTTGATCAACTTTTTTTATTATCTCATGTAACTCTGATATTTTTCACCCTGAAGTAATAAACTTTTAATTATGGTATAAAAGTATAAAAACACTTGCAGACATCTCTGGGATTTTTATTTTCAATATAAAATCAGTTCCTTATCTGTCATTGATTCCTACTCCCAATCTGCAGACAGATTGATTTTATTAATAATAAGATACAAGATAAGATATAGTAAAAAAAGTAGAAGATAAGTAGTACTTAATTACTAGTTACATAAAGGTTTTTTTCCAAATTTTAAATAGCATCTTCCATTTATTTTCTCTTCTGCTTCTTAATGACCAAAATTCAACTGCTAAAATTCATATGACTGATCATGTTTCCCCATATGTCAGTACAAAGGGGTAACTCAACTACAGCAATAAAATTAGCACAATAAAATGTGAAAGAATTTTAATGAGGTTTTTTATACTAACTAGGAAATAAAGGAGGTAAGATCTATGCATAAATATGAATATTCTGTATTGTATATCTGTTGTTTCATATAAGTTACACTTTAGCCTCTTCTGGGCAAAGACTTTGTTTATTCTTTAATTATTATGCATATTTCTACTCCTTTCAGATTTCTACCCTTACAGATTTACAAAATTTCCCATAGGCAGTTGCAGGTGCCATATAATACACAGGAAAAGGAAATATTTTTGTGAATGAGCAGTGACTTAATAATTTAAAGTACCTTAAACTATGTGCACTTAAAACCACTGTAAGTGGTGCATGAGCTTATCTACTTAAGAAAACAATTCAAGTTTGGAGTAACAATTCCTACTAAGTGTAAATGTACTTTTGCAAACCAGTTAACTGAAGGATTTGCAGGTCACCTATAGTCAGAAATTTTAAATATTAGAAAGAAAAGAAAAGTTAGGTTCAGAAACAGACCACCCACTAAAGAAGGGGCTTTATCCAAGTAAGATCATGTATTTGCTTATTGTATAGATCCAGGAGAATGGAATCCTCGTGTCTCTGCAGTTAGATAAAGGCCAGAGATTTGTACAGCTGAAGGATATGCATACATTATTAAAAAGAAAATGACTGCTGAAGATCTGTCATGTGTTTGTTATCTTTATCCAAGAGCAGCAGTCTTTAAATGGTCTATTTTGGTGTGCAACAGTTGGCCATGAGGGCCTGTGCTTGACCACCATCACAGAACTTCTGCCCGTGGTTAATTGAAGCAGCCACTGTACTAGATGCTGAAATGCAGCTCAGTAAAAATAGAAGAAAAAGAAATTGTCTGAATCAACAAATGAAATAGGTTGCTGCTAAATAGAGAAGTGCTGAAGAACAATGACCCTGAAACAGATTTAAAAAATACTGCCCTCAAAATGTCTCTGAAGAATTCAGTCATCATTGAAGTCACTTTGAAGAAAGCAAATAAGATAGAAGGACATGTTTCTGGAGCAATGATCAACAATATAGATGCAAGCCAAGGTATTAAAATACACAGGATGATTTGTTTTCAATCTAAAATAAACAGTACTGCAAAACAGATGATGACATGTCAGGCATCATGCAAAAATTACCAATGGCTAAGAAAATAAATCACTTCAAAGGGTCTCAGGTGGGAAAGAAAAAGCTCATTACTTTTTTTTTTTTTTTTTTAAATAGCATTTAATGGTTCAGCAGCTGACAATCAGCAAGGACACACATGGAGGAAAATATGTGCCTGTATTAAGCAGTGGCTAAGATCAGCTGCAAAGACAAGTGCCAAGAGCAGGGACTAGTGCTTGTCATCAAGGGGATGGAACGCCAAATAGCACGCGGGCAGACATGGGACTGTCAGACCTGGTCTGTGAAGTAGCGTGACATACACTCCTCTTCTTCTGCACCCTGGAGGATATCTGCCTAACAATGTTCCAGCCTGTTCCTGGGGAGTTTATAGCTGAGTGTCTGCAGAGGCTGCCTATAAAACCCCATTTGCACCATTGTGGCTCATTGTGTGCGGTTTCTCAGCTTTAAACAAGGCAATTGTGTGCTGCTACCACAGCACAACCCAAACTTACTTTCTCCCAAAGTGGTAGATTGCAGTGACATCCCCTTTTTTCCATTTTGGGTTTCCCTTCCTCTCCAAACCCCCTATATTCAGACACATAGACAGAGACTATGGCTGCAACAGTATTTTGTGAGGTATGTGATCTATCAATGAAGCACAGATATATGTGAGTGCCACGTAACGCACTGGTTCATTCCAAAATTCTGGTAAGGCTTTGTAGGACACGTATTTCATGCTTACAAATGTTATTCAGTGCAGATATGTTCTGCTGCAGTGGGTTGATTGGAGCAGTGTCTGGCACGGGGCAGTCCCTGCACTCTTTATGGAGGTTACCCTGTAGCCATACCACTGCCAACACATTGACATCCACATTCGCATCATGGACCTACATTTTCCTCTTCTCAGTTTTAAATCTTTTACTATTTATCCTGTGTGACAGGGCTTGGGTATCAGATCCTCTGATTTCCCAACTGCTTTCTCAAGCTGCTGAATATTGTTATCATTCTCTTCCTTATCCTTTAAGTTATCAGGAACAAATCAAATTTCTTTTAGCAATTCTTATTTGGTTTTAGTCTCTTTTTATATAATCCTAAACCATGGTATACCAAATTGGACATAATACTCCAGGTGTCATATTAGGAAATCCAAAATGTAGGTAAAATTTAAATATTATTTTCTGAATATGCCTTTCAAATCTATTGCAAAAGGCTGCATAAAAAGGCACTTCAAGAAATGGAGAGGCTACGAAAAAAAAAAAAACATGGCTCTATAGACCTATTTCAAAGAGTTATTTCTATCACCTACACACTTATAGTATATATATCCTTTAATAAAACTGTTTACAATCCACTGTAGTAACATTAGTTTAATGAATTTTCACTTAGCAGCAAAGTTTAAGGTTTGTGATCCATACAAAATGCATAATTTTAACAATTCTGTGTTTGTGATGAAAAACATGATTTAAGCATGTTCTTTGACATGCTTTTAGTTGTCACCTATTTCATAGATAGATAATAATCAGGTTATTTCAGTCCTGCCACATATCAACATTTTGTGTTGTCTTGCTGGCAGTATAACAACTTCATTTTATCATGTATTTGTCACTGCAAGTTAACCAAAATTTTTTTAGAACTATCATTGCAATTAAATTGTCAGTGATGTTGTTTTTATAAATGAGGTAATTAAGCCCTTCCATTCTATTACATAGTTAATGAGCATGCAAATTAAAGCAAATAGTTTAAAGAAGGCAATTCCCTAATCCCTTTTCTAGTATCTTGTTTGAGCTAATGCTTTGTTTTCCACAAATTCATACGATACAGAATAAGAGTTCTGAGGATATAAGTGACTTGCACGTCTTTATTACTTCATATAAAAGTCCCCTCCAAATGTATCCAAGCTCAACAGAATGAAGAAATATTCTTAGAAACTAATTTCTCACTTCCCCTTTGGCTCTGGAACCTGAGCATTTGATCAATGTGGCTTCATACTGATACGAAACAATAATATTACTTATTTAACAGTGCTTTTCATCATGGTTTCGCCCCACACTGCCACAAAAAACAAAAGAAAAAAAAAGAAAAAGAAAAAAAATCTCATTTGGATTACTGCTGTCTTCATTCTTGTTGTTGTTTAACCCCATCCAGCAGGCAAGCATCTTCAGCCATTTGCTCATTGCCCCACCAGCAAAGAAATCAGGGAGAGAATCAGAAGAGTAAAAGCTGTAAAATCCCTGCGTTGAGATAAAGACTATTTATAAGTTTAAAGGGAAAGCAAAAGCTGCACACACAAGCAAAGCAAACCAAGATATTAATTCACTGCTTCCCATAGAAGGCAGGTTTTCATCTTTGGGAAGACAAACACCATCACTCAAATGTCCCCTCCTTCCTCCTCCCTCCCACTTGATACACTGAGTATGACATCATATGGTCTGGAATATCCCTTTGGTCAGTTGGGGTCACCTGTCCTGGCTGTGTCTCCTCCCAGCTTCCCATGCATCCCCAACTTCTTTGCCAACCTGATAATACGTGAAGCAGGAAAGGCTTTGACCCTGTGCAAGCCCGGCTCAGCAGCACATCAATCCTGTGTTCAGCACAAAAACATAGCCCCATACCAGCCTCTGTGATGAAAATTAACTCTGGCCAGCTGAAACCAGCACAATTCTTTGACCTGGGTATTTATGATCAAAAAGGGTAATTTTGCATTTAATATAAAGGAACAGTCCTTTTATCTTCCTGGGAGAAATGAAACATTTACAGCAGGACTAGATAAACACAGGGTTTATAATGGCCCCTGAACCATATGGCAGCCACATTAAAATGAAGCAGAGGAGGGAGGGACACTTGAAAGGGATCTTTCAGGGTCACTTTGCATTTATGCTTTGCTGAGTTTAATGTGATCCCAGGCAGACGACCAGTGTGGTGCAAGGAATAAGTGTCAGACTTTAAGCAGTGCCAATATTCACACAGGCAGTTGCTATGACTGGGCTTGGGGGGTTGTAGTTGTGGCATGCAAGGGGTGGTTAAGACTTTCACACCTAGCAAACTCTACTTGTTGAAACCTCTCACTGGATGTGGAGTTGCCTCACATGTTTAAACTCTTGAATCTGTAAGACACAGAGATTTAAAGGACTTACTCTTGTTTACTAAAATTTATCAATATTCTTCTGCATGAAGAAGTGATTGAGTGATTGTAGAAAAATCACCACACCCAAATATGAAAAAGGTCCAGAAACTGTATTTCTGCTGAATAAATAGAAGCATAGAATAGTTTGAGTTGTAAGTGACCTTTTAGAGGTCATCTAGCCAAAGCCTGTGACAATGAGCAGGGACATCTTCAACTGGATCAGGTTGTTCAGAGCCCTGTCCAGCCTGACCTTGAATATTTCCATGGACAGGGTACCCACCACCTCTCTGTGAGATAATGTTCCTGCTCTCACCACTAAAATGAGAGAGGTGATAAACTTATGAAAGAAGGAAGAAACCTTTGGGTAGGATATTTTAAATCAATTGATTAACCCTTTCTATGCTATAAGATAACTTAGTCAATGTACTAAGCTATAAGGTAGACTTGGTACATCTCCCTTTTCTTCTCCTTTTCCACCCTCCTCAGGCATTATCTCTGCATGCAGTTCACAAGATATGGCACTAAAGCAAGTAGTATTTTTTGGGACAGGACAAAGCTCATGTTGCTACAAATGTGTAGGTTTGCTTGTTGATCTACTGAGGAAAATAAGAGGTTGTAGGAGAAAGTTGAATATGCTATTAGTATCAACCAGCATTTATACAAAATGATGAGTTTCAGTTCAAAATGTACACTGTCACTTATTTCTAAGGACCTGGGCTAGAGAATGGAGAGTTTTGGTTTATATAAAGAGTAGCTTATTGACTTTGAACGTCAGTTGAAAGTCTTATGAAAATCCATCTGCAGACAAGGACAGCAGTAAAGTAAAAAAAACAGAACAAGAAAAGGAAATGTAATTGCAAATTGAACTCAAAGAAAGACTTTTTTTTTACATATTCAAATAAGACCTTCTTTTCATGGCTGTCCTAAAAGAATTTTTATTTATTTTATATAACTTCATTTATATTTAGCTTCATTAAAATTACATTACTTGAAAAAAGTAAGATTTATTTAAACTCATACATTTCAAAGCTTCACAAAAATAATTAAAATAAGAAAGCAAAATTGTCTCTATTAATGGGAATCTATTCAATAAAATATTCTTACAGACATATCTATTGTCCATTTTAATACTCCTGTCAGTCAGTTTAATTGGTTGTCTCGTGCAGATGTATTTCCAGAGTTTGAATATGTAAAGTTTATTGAAACTGCTGGATGAAATGTGTCAATAAATAGAAGGTAGTTCAGAAGTGTAAGTATTTACTTTTTTTTTTTTTTTGATGAAATTTATGAAAGAAATTAAAATTTGTTAAAAAATTTTAAATCAACCAAATTTTCTCCTGTTGTTGAAAACTGACAGTCCTGTAGACACATATTATTGCAACTCCTTCATTGTAGAAAGTACCTGCAAAGAGAATTCTGCTGACTTTCAGTTGCATATCTTCAATAAATTTGAGTTCTGAAGATTTTTTTCCTTCAGAATATGAATTATAACTTGGAACCTACTCTGGAAATGCTGTCCAGAAATAGAAGTTTGAAAAATCATTACACATTTTCTTATTTCATGACAAAATGAAGACGTAAATACTATTACAGGTGTCATGACATCCTATTACACTGGTTTACATTCTGGTCTGCCCTCTTAGATCAGTCTGGTGTTGCCACCCTGTGACTTAACTGTTAAAGCTACTGCTTACTTGGATCCTCCCCTTCCATGCAATACAGACAAAATGCTGCCAGCTCTAACTCCAACTCGCTTTTCCCATATCTTTTCTTCGTAACTTTCTATCAGCTACAAATCAACACAGAGACATTTCACTTACCTTCACCTCTGTACATAAAACTTCATATGAGAAAATGCCAAACATTTTTAGCACTGTGCTTGCCACCCTGGCAGGAACTCAGAGGGGATTAATAAGGTACTGTTGAAAATTTGGGGGTTTATACATTTCCAAAAGGTTATAGCAGCAGTCAGTGCCAACTTAAACTCGGACCAAAATCTTCCAATGTCTATACCATAGAGAAAAGACATGGTTCAAGGGTTACTTGTTGTATATATCACAATTATAAATAATATCATAGATACAATGTATAGATGGAAAGCGATTACCCAACTTTGGTGTTTTATTAGCTTTTAAGGTCAGTGCCAATATTTCAGATTTCTCAGTCAGGGTGAGATTTCAGTATCTTGGCCACTGAGACAAGAAAAGATAAACTGGACCACATCAGTCTCCAAGGGACTGTAAAAAGCCAAGTGCCAGGTGTTTTATGCATACTTGTGCCACATATGCTGTCTTTGGCAGTAGAGGACATCACCAGATGTAGACTTTGGAACAAGAAACAAATTTTGAAAGCAGAACAGCCTGTGATCTGATCTCTGAGTTGCACACAGAGTAGGTCCCACACTGTTTGGCAGTAGCAATGGCCAGCAGGAAAAGTTAACTTTATTCTGTACTTGATACAGACCTCTAGATTCTGTGTGACCATCAAAACCAGAAAAAGCAATCTGAGTATTTGTATTTGCCTCTCCTGGAGGGAAAACCTTTCCTAACCCACACCCAACCTTTCCCATCCATACCCAGCCACGAGCATAGCTGCTACTTAATCAGACCAACTGCTGTAGCAGAAATTTTAAAACTGCTACACATAGTGTGAATGCACCACAATGGATCTTTTGGGTAAAAAAAAATATTACTGTGTTGGAATTGTTTAGAGTTTAACATTAACCTTTCCAGCAGAAGATTTGCTTACAAAGTATAAGCAAACCAATGCCTATGATGACTTTATTGGTCCTACTCTTTCCCCTTTTTCATCTACATTGGTCCCATCTTTTCAAACCCTTGAAAATCTATTCAAAATTTAAACTCTGTTCTAAGATCATTCCTTGTTTGATATAATGCTCTCTTTAGAAAAGATTTGGCATAGCAGAAAGTAGTTTTAATGAGTAGTTGGTCATCCAGAGAAGGAAAAGAAATAAAGGAATAGGCCATCACTCTTTTTAGAAGAGGGGGATGAGCTACCCATTTGAAGAGGACAGATTTGTTAGCTGGGTAGCTAGTGGCTGTCAAATGATGAGGAGTCATGTATTCTCCTTTCCCCTGGTAGTGGGTGGCCTGCTGGAAAGAGGATCTGATGGGGATATAATTCATATCTAGCTCAACAATTGTCAGGGCATGAAGTGCCCTTTCTCCTTCTTTTAGAAGTATAACTAGCTAGACAAGAAGAGCTGGTGGGAAGAGCCACATGAGAAAAATTATGGAAGATGGGACTCTCTTCTCCCATGCTTTTCAGCTTCATTTAAACTGGGACCCTCTCTAAATCCTCACCTGAGGAACACAACAGTTACATTAATGTCATGTCTGACCCTTGGGTTCTGACTCTTTGATCCAGATGCTGACCCAGGGCCTTGTTTTTATGAAACAAGGATAGAGACACTGAGCTCTGGACAAACAATGCTGCAGTAGCTATGATGGGTGTACAAGATAGGTGCTATGGATGGTTAATGATCTGATGGTGGCAAGACAAAAAAATGTTGTGTTCTTCTCCTGGAGTGCAATATGTCTGTTATGTAAAATTCTCCCTGGGTTAAAGCTACAGCCTTTGGTCAGGAGCTAGTCTCTTTCAGCACACTTTAGTTCAAATGCCAATTATTTTATAGATGCAACCACAAAAAACCAAATCACAATAAAATTTTGATAGAGTATCTATTTTCAGGGACACCTGTTTCTTTATTCAGAGAAACAATATTTCATCAAATTATGCAGAAAATGCACATTTCTTTGTAATCTTACTCAGCTGACAATTCCAAAGTGGAGGAAGGAGTGACACACATTAACAAACTCAATTTCTTGACTTATTTTTTTCCTTACCTGGTTGTCAGTGATTAAAGATCCCAATTATAGCCTTCCTTCTCCTGTTTTTTTTTTCCTCCTCCATCATTTCACTTTCCCTTCTGGATACTAAAGGAAAAAAAAAAAACAAAACAAAACAAGATATTTCTTTCAAGACTCAGAAACCACTTAAGCAGATCCAAAACCTGAAATCAGCACGTGTATCTTTGGGTGTTATGCCAGAACTCTGAACTGTGAAAGCTTTCTCCTTCTTCAGTAATATTTACTTTTGAATTACAAGATATAAGAATTGTGCAATATATAGTCAAGGTGAGATGGAGACTAGTAATGGGGAGGACATTTTTAGAGGAGTGCAAAAAGGTGAACTGCATAATCTGCATTGAGATGACATTAATCTGTAAATTCTGATTTGGTACCTCATTTTATAGCATATCCCCTGAGCCTAAACAACTACTCTTTTTATGCATGGAAATTTCAGAGCTGTCTAGTGTGAGAACTTGCTGTGAGTCCTGATTTTAATAGCTTCAAAAGAACAGTGCTATTCAGATTGGCTTTTAACATGTTCTTAAATTGCTATTTTATTACTCTTGCTGACATTCCAGAGACATGAAATTACCAAATCACATTAAGAAGACAGTAGGTGGAGGGAGGAATCTAGTTAAATAACACCAGACAGGCCAAAGAAATTGACTCCTTATCTTTAACTTTCAAAGCTGTGCTTGTTTAAAAAAAATAAAATTCATGTTAACATTTTGTAAATGAAAACAGCTTGAAGAATCTTTATGAAATAAGGTAATTTGTCTCTTGTGATTGACCTCATTTTTAAGCTTTTGTTTTCACCTTTGTTGGTATATTTACATACACAAATTTCTCTATGTATGTATTTGTCATGGTTTAAAAGTGGTGTTCCCCAATCTAGTACTCCCACTGAAACACCCCAGACCATGTGTTTTTTCCTCACTCTCCTCCATCTGTGGTGGAATGGAGAGGAGAAATGGAGGCACAAAACGTAAAGATCACAGGTTGAGATAAGAACATTTTACTAGAAACAGCAATGAAATGAGAAATAAACAAATACTACCAGCAGAGCATACAGGCGGACAATTCACGCGCAATTGCTCCCCACGTGGAACATGATGCTGCTCTCTGACCACACAGTCCATCAATGGCCAAAGCAGAAGGGTCCCCTCTCCAGTCCCTCCCCTCTGCATGTCCTCAGGTGATATGGAAAAACCCAGGGGGTTGGCCATGCCCCTCCTGGCCGTTGCAGAAATTAACTCTCTCCTGGCTGCAACCAAGACATTGTGCAGATATGAAAATTATGTGGAAAAGACTATAGTCATACAGTGATTTTACTAATGACAGAAATATCAGTGATACTGACAGTGGTTCATTTGAATGTGCTCATCATTGGTATAAATCTTCACCATCTGAGTTTCATGCACATATTCTCAGTAAATTAAATGATACCTTTTTCTTATAAATTACAGAATCTTCGGGTGTGTAACAAAAGCAAAGATGGATTCTGCAATACATTATGTGAAAATAAATCATCAAGTCATGGTGGCTCAATTTTGTAAAATGACTCTCAAGTTTCTTCCTTTTAAGTAATTTCAAGAAAATCCATTACTAAGTCAAACAAGATAATGAGATAGGAAAAAATAATTTATAAGGAAGTTCAGAAAATAATTACAAAATCATAGGATTGTTTCGGTTAAATGGACATTTTAAGCTCATCTGATCCAATCCAACTGCTATGGAAAGGGACATCTTTCTGTAGATCATGTTTCACTAAGTTCCATTCAACATGACCTTGAACACTTCCAATGATGAGATATTCAAAACATCTCTGGATAGCCTGTTTTAGATGGAATAATATTAAAATTTGTCCCAAAATACCAATTTATTTTACAAGATATCAAATGTAGTTGATATGTTTGACAACATTTTTATGCCTTGAAGTGCAGCAAGTCACCAAGCTTTTGCTTAATCCATGTTTTAAAGACTCAGCAAGTAGTAAGTATCAGGCAAGCTCAAGGTGAGTTTTCAGTAGTGCATGATTGACAATGGGCTCTGATCAACTCCTGGATTTATGGGGCTCTCCTCAAGTTGTTCTGTCAAAAATATGAATCTCTTTCTTTTTAACCTCCATCAATACAAATTACAATCTTTATCTTTGTAAATGGCTATAAAGGAAAAAGTTGGTTTTGAAAGAAGTGGTTTTCACATAGAAGAGCACAAGCACTGGCATAACTTCCAGCTCATCTGCTGTTACTACTCTAGAAGAATTACACTGCTCACCTCTTTTTAGCAGGCTTGTGTACCACCCTACCCAGACAAAATCAGTATGTCCTTTTAAAAGCACTTTCAGTATGTTTCAAGTTTCCACAATATCCCTGAGTTAATCAATAGAAACTGCCACTATGTTACTAAATCTGTAGTTACAATATAATGAATTTTGAATGAGGAATGATTTCTTTTAAGTGTTGCTGAGTGTTACATCCACACTCTGCAAAGGTATGTATAGTAAACACTCATCTCCAAGTTCTGGACCTTGACTTGTCTCCTCAGACTTACTGGGTTTTTTAATGTGAATTTATTGCATCTTTATTGCACATTCTATTCAAAAGAGACTTACAGGCTACAATTTTATTGAGCAAAAAGCAAGAAGGAGGGACTCATAAGATGCTGATGAAGAGATATAAAATGGATGAAATATATAAACTGATAACAGAAGGCATAATTTTTTTTTTTCCTCTTGTATTTCTTTCCACCTTTTTATGGTGGATTATGTAAACATTATATAGAAGGAGAATAAAGATCATGCTGAATATCAAATAGCCTTTTTTCCAAAAGTGTCTTTATTTTCCTGGGGAGAGTGAGTGTGTGTAAAGATAACATTTTATTTAGTGATAGCATAAGCTATCAAAAAAGAAAAAAAAAAAAGATGGAAAATTCAATTCTGCACTGGATCCTCTCTTTGAAGTGAATGGGAGTATAGAATACTTTTTTACAGACTACATTTATATTGTTAACAAAGACAATTTCTGACTGTTTTCTACTTTATTTAACTGCATATTGAATTTAAAAATCTGTTTATAGTACTTAATTAAAAACAGAAACTTATTCACTAATGTTTTCTTTGCTTTGTGTAACCATAAGAATGGAGTATCATGTGGTTTGTTTCCATCAAACCTTTCTATTTCTCAAGGTCTCCATATCCCAAACAAGTAACATTTATTCAGCCCAGACTACATCTTCCAATTTTCAAGCTGAGTTAAACCTGGATATAAAACACAACTACTGTTTAAGTAAAACTTTAGAAATGTAGAATAAATTATTTGTGAGGAACAGGTGTTTACAGGCAAACCTCCATTTTTCAGTCCCACTTTAGATTAATTAACAGTGGAACACAGACAGTCATGTCTCCTCAAAATAGACAATTTAGATGGCAAATAAAATCTCAGTTTTCTATTAATAGCTTTTCCAGCTATATATCTGTTCAAGAAAATATTTTAATGATAGAATAATATTTCCACAACAACAACAAAAAAAATATTTTAATCCTCATCACATGCAAAAATGGCTGGACCATTTGCATTTGGTTTTTCCAAATAAATTCAGATTTGGTCAAGAACCCTGGGGGCAAAAGATACAACCAAGTAAAATAGAGACTGTCTACAATTAAAGCTACTATGAATTTTTAATGAAATGCAGGTGCTGCCCTTTCTTTCTCCAATAATGAAATTGTACAGACCTTCCTTTTCCTGATGGGAAACATACTCAAAGACTCATCAGCTGAATGTTAAACTGGCTGGTGATCATCCACGGATTCTTCACTGTATTTTTGGATGATGATGATGTCATGTATCAGTGTTAAAGAGGTGGCAATTAGCTGCATTCATAAACACGTGTTTGAAGCAGTCACACGTTGAAGTTCAGCTCTAACAAGTGCCAGAAGGCTAGAAGCTGTGCTGAGACGTACTAAAATCAAATCACCATAAGCCTGAATGTGTAGAAGGGAAATATTCTCTCCCTGTTTATGTGTTTGGAAATGAAGAGGCAGAACTAAGAATATCTCTTTGCTCTTAGTTTAATGGTGCATTTATACTACAAAAGATACATCAGTGGGAGGAGAGCTTAGCTGAGAAGTGACTGTTCAGCAGCAATTTGATTTCATAGCTCTTCCCTGAAGCTTTAGCTGGTGGCAGTGACAGCCTCATCAGTGATAGGTGTGTGATCTGCTTGAACCACTGAGTTACCAGGTGACAGATGGAGTGAGAATGCTGCATAGAAAAGGAGGTATAAATGGCAGATGAAGAGGGTTTTTGCAAAGACTCCGAGATGAGAGAGGGAGAGGAGGAATCCAAGCTGTACCTCACACAAGAGTGGGGACTCACAAAAGCTGCAGTCAGCATAGGTGGATTTCCTCAGTGATGGAAGCTGAAAGATGGTATGTTCTGACCACTAGATGACTCTTTCTTTGTCTGCAGATGTGGAAAAAATACAAGCCTTTGTCAATAGCAGTGAAAGAGCAAGCTCTGGCAGGGCAGCTCTCTGGAAAAGCCATGCCTGTCTGATAAATCCATTCCAGTGCCACAGGAGGAGTCACAAGTAATAATAGTCAAGGAAAATCTTCTGTTAAAGGATCTAGAAACAGTTATCTGCCAGTAAAAGCTGCTATCCTAATAGGCTTGCTGCTTGCCTTCCACACTGGTAATTCTACTTAGTCTTCTGCCAAATTCTAGAGACAATCAAGTGAAGAGTCATAAAACGTTTAGGAGCTAGAGTTTTGCAAAACTGAGGTTTTGTAAGCAGCAGAAAAAGACAACACTACAGAAAGGTTGCAGAGAAGATGGAAAGGAAGGGAAAACCTTTTCCTGGGAAGTGAGAAGACAAGAGGTGCATAGTGAAAGGATATGACAAAACCAGTTACAATAATGGAAAACTACAGATAGCTAAATTTGGTGGAAATATGGAGACAGAAGATTTCTTCCCAGACAGCTTAAGACAGCTCTGGTGGACTTTAAGATTCAGGGGTTATTTTCACCGTGTCTTTGTTTCTCTGACCCACACTAAGTACTTCTGTTTAATCTGATTAGCCTTGAGTCAGATAACATTCCTTCAAACAAAAGAATAAAATCTTCACAACTAGAGTGGTTAAGCACTAGAAAGGATAGTTCAGAGGAATCATGAAATCTTCCCCTTTGGAGCCTCTAAAACTTTGGCTAGAAAAAAATCTGAGTATATTGGGTGGGTGAAATCACCACTACTTTGAGCAGGAGGTCAGACTGCCTGACCTCCAAAAGCCTTTTCCATTTTTCTATCTCTGCAAAAAGAGGCAGTTTGTACCAATGACTGTGTGCTGAAAGGGAAGCACTTGAATTACACTGTATCTTTTCAACACTATTGAATCACTCCTAGAATATAATAAACTGAAGTGAAAACCTGAAGTACCTGAACACTTTATTACCTGATTTCATATTACTACAGTCACTCCTCAAAAACGTGGGCTCATCAGTCAAACAGTGTTTACCAGTGCATAGCATGCTGTCGAGCTCTAATGGTCTTTAACTATCAGAAAAGCCATAAGGGATAGTATTGCTATTATCACTGAGGCCCAGCGTTGGGAGAGGATGCATTGTTGAGAGGTGAATGTAGGTTTCCTCTTTATTGCTTCTCTGAATAGAAACTGATGCAATCTATCATGGTTTAAATGAATAATTTCAAAATGTAGTGGCCTTTAAAATGATTTAAAGTCAATGAGCTAGTAGTGGAGTCAACTTGGCTCTCACATTTGGGTGCAATGCCTGTGGGCTGCTTGCTGCACACAAAGCTGTGTGCACACAAAGCTGTGTGCAGCTGCTCCTTAGCCACTGGTACTTCACCTGGAATGCTGAGCCAGAAACTCTCAGTCTGAAGAGCAAGTACTAAGCTCTGACTGTGTTTGTTTGCTGAACAGCTGGAAATACTAACAAAACTGAGATCTTATTTGTGACTGTTCTTATTTTTTTTTTTTTAATATAGAACAAGGGCAGGACAGAAAAGCCCTTTTACCCACCCCTCAGCTGCACTGTGTTGAAACAATACACGTCTCTCTGACATTTGCTTCTATCAAAGAGTAAGGAAAAAATGAAACTTTATTTTGCAGCAGAGAAATATAGTTCATCTGGACAAAGCAAAAGGTTGCACAAGCTTTTATTTCCTTGGTTCAGTTTGTATTTTTTTTAAATTGTGTTGTGGGCAAATTGAGTGTAGGTTCTGGGGTTTTTATTATTTTTTTTTTTAATCCTAACATTTCTTTCCCTCCTCCACTGGAAACAGCCAAAAATAAGACATTGCTTTCTTTCTTTTCCCCTCAATTTTTTGTGCACATATGGGCATGTGTTTGGACATACCCACATTTATTCTTAAATACAAAATCTAGCTTTTGTCTTAATTGTTTTTTCTCATTTCTGTCCACCCATCTCTTAGATGCTGCCTTTTTATTTCTCTTATTGCTTCTCTCCTATGTCTCTTAGGAATTACAAAGGACTTGATAAATTATTTAGGTCCTACTAAGTGCTTTTGTTTCCCTGAATGCTTGCTCCTTAGATACTAGGAAAAGGACAAATTGCAGATTTTAAGTATGTTTCAAAACTGCATCACTTTCTTGAAAAATAAAAGTTTAATTAGTTCAGTCAGTAGTTGTAATCATATTCTAACAAAAACCAAAACAGTGAATAAAAGTCTTTCAAACAATAACAACTCATAGATGGGGAGGGCAAGTGAATATTCAGTGTGGAAATGCAGACAGACAAAGAGCATATGGAGCATGAGTCAGGGTTCTTTTTAAACAAACAAGGGAAATTGTAATCTTCCTCCTATTGTGGGAACACTTCCATGTCTTTGTTTTTGTTTAGATTTTTTTTCTAAGGTAGTTATAAACCTATCACTGCATTTCTGACAGACACAGGCACTTGCCTACTGTCATTGCTCTTTGGCCCACAATTTTGGCAATACAGAACTGGTTCTTTCTTTGTCCTGTCAAGGTCTCTATTGTGGACTCTGATGCAGGCAAAGCACAGAAGCTTTGGTCAATTTCTGAAAATTCCTCAGCATTGCTACTGAGCTGACACAGCTCTTCTGCCAAGTGAATCTTCAGACCCCTCTTCCAGAAAGACCATGGTGACAATAACTAAATGGAAAGGTTAGATGGCTATCATGTCATTGCCTCCAGCACTGCATTTTTCTAGTACTTTAATTAATATTGAATATTTCTGGTAAAAATCTTCCAGAAGCTAGTGTATTTTTCCATACACAGTTGCCCTGAATTACATATACAATGTGTGCAGACATCTGCACTTCCCTGAACTCTGATATATTTAGATAAAAATTCTTTTCCCTGATATTGAAAAACACTCACACATTTCATTACAATACTGGATGGAAGTGTTGACTATGCTGACTTAATTCAATGTTAGCTCTGAATCCTTTACCATCAAGCAACAATTTTAAAATACTTGTCTAATACATCTCCATTTAAATCTGAAAATCTGAAGTGTTGCATTGTTGGTTCTCAATCAATAATATCATAATTACTGTAAAATTAAAATTCTGAAGACCACTGGAGGAATAATAATTGAAAATAAAAAAATTACGGTCAATAAAGGGTCCTTAAATTTTAACATTCTCCACCATATTGATAAACATTAAAACTAGAATCAAGAATCAGCATTAGGAAATGGAAATGCAGGTTTCACTGATTTGAAATTACCATTTTTGTCCATCAGTAGAAGAAAAGCAATTCAAGTTTGTCCTCACCATTGCTTAGCTATCCCTGAATCTTTGTGTGCTGTTTCCAGAGAGAAAAACATATCTTTACTCACCACTGCTACTAAAAGACAAAAGTAGATCTCGCAAACTCTTCCCTCTCACGCTGTTTCCTATGGATATTTAATGCTTCTCTAGTTGTCATTGTGTGTGAGAAATGCTCAAACATTAATTTAAATTAAAAGAAATAGAAGGAATTGAAGAAACAGGAAGACTGCTTCCATATTACAGATTTACATGTTACAAATTTGCTGCAGAAAGGGCCTCCCTGTAAGCTACAGAAAATACCTGACAATTCTCAGCAAAACCCAGCCTCCCTCAGCCACAGAGAAAACAGCTGGTTAAAAAGGATTTATGAAATTCATGAAGATAATTGTTCTACCCAACAACTTTAGAAGTTCTCGCAGAGGCCTAAACTGCTCCATACTAAAATAAAAGAAAAACATCGCTTTAGTAAAGAAGGTAGAGAGGTATGGATAACAAATCATTAGGGCTGCTTCAATATTTACTAAGCAAATGACAGGAAAACAGAAAAGGGAATGGTTAAAAAATAATTTAATCTATGAAGTCCCATGAAGAACCTTGTACTTTGAAGGGAACATTGTTTGGTCTCTCACCGAACAACTAAAAGACTAAGAAGTATATGATTGATATGCTTTAGACCCAATGAAGTATCAATAACTCCTTTAAAACTGTGCTTTCTGTACTGACCTGAACTCTAGAGTTTCATTAGTATGAAAAGACCTTCAGGTACTCTTTTTCCCTATGAACCTATTGAAATTTTCAAGATCTCCCTTTGTGTTTCTCTCTAAGTTCTGATAAAAGAAATATTTTTCCCTTACTAGTACAGAAGGAAACAGAGACCAAGATACAGATCTTAAGAAACCTGACATTTTGGAATCAGAAAATACAGTGCAACAAATTATTTTATAAGAGTTTTCACACTACCAAATATGCTCATGTCCCCAGTTTGTAAATATTTAATTTACTTGCATGCATAAATTCATCAAGGAGGCTCCTCATGAAAACTTTATCTGTTTCTTCCCCCCTTTCCCATTATGCTGTTGTCTCATATAGTACAAGCCTTGACCCAAAAGAATTTGATAAAATAAGAAGAAATCTATTTCATATCATGAAGACAGACAAAAGGGGCAGGAAGAAGATATTTCAATCTATGTCTTACAAAGATCTGTGATTATTTGCATCTCTTACAAACTGGTCCTTTAAATCTGAGTATAAAAATGGTAGGTTCAACTGATGTTAACTAAATGTTTCTAAGTTATACCAAAATAAAACATGGGCTGTTGGGAATGCTCCAGTACATACAGTTACCTTTGGAAGAGTCTGGGTGTAACAAGGAATTTGTTCCTCATGCATGTACAAATGCTGATACCTGTGCTTAGGACCACTTGAAGGATCCAATATATATCAGTTGACTACAGAACTAATACGATTTGTCTATCAAAAGTTTGTCTAAAATTACTCACAAATTTCAACCACATTGCCCAGATAATACGTCATCAGAAAAATATATTTTAATTGCTAGGAAATTGAATCCTTGGAAAAGACAGCTCTTCAGGTCAGAAATGGCTTTGATGCTCAGCCTAAGCCCTGTTCTCTGACAGGGTTTAGTAGAATGACAGCAAACAGTTAGTGTCGTCCTACCCCTAGGAATCTTCAAAATGCTGTTCACTTTTTAACTATTGACAGCATGGCTTAATTAATTAGAAATTCTTTCAACTTTTTTATTTAAGTAATCGTTCATTGCCCCCAAAGGAGTTTTAGCAAGAGTAGACCATTGATATGCAGCCAGTGATTTTTATTCTGCATAGCTTCTTAATGTTAAATATGAATTGCACCACCAGCCTCTCAATGACATGTAGCAGGAACCATGAAATTTTATTCTAATTTATTTGGCCAGCTCCTTCAGCAGCTTGAAGACTTTCTAGACTTACTTCATTAACACAGAAGTTTTACTTTCATTTGGAATTTTAAAATCTCGTATCCATTTCTGTAGTTTTTTATGGTTTTATAAGGACCTGACTATCTTGGTGCAAGTAAAATTTTTTAGGGCAATTCTTAATTTATATTTTCATTCTTTATCTTAGAACAGGCCTAGTGTGAGATGTCTCTCCTTTTTTCTGTATGTTTCATAAGAACCAGGCTGGCATGATTTTTTTAAAGTCTATTCTTGTTTCATACTTTTACTCTTGATCTTTGATCAGGCTCAGTATGAAATGTATTTCTTCTCTGATTCTTGTACTAATATCCATCTCTGCAATAGCCTATTTCCCATCTGTACTAGTAAGATCTTGTCAAACAAGCCAACAGGAGTCTGCGATAGCTTCAGGCACCTTCATCTCATCCTGTCTTTCTCCATTTTTCTTTAAGCAGTAGGAGCAAATTCCCTGAAAATGAACAAATACCTTTTAAATTTGAAACTACCACCAAAGGCTAATTGAAAGAACAGAATCTCAACAAAAAGGCATTATGTATTCTCCCTTTGTATAGGAGAACAAAATTATAAAACACACAAAGTAAGAAATACATTGGAATGCAATCAGACATCAGAATTAAAGATGATTCTAAATTTTTTCTTCTCTTATATAACCTTAAAATGTTTTGGGCCATCTAGGATAATAACTATACCTAACCAAAATTACAGCTGTTTTTGCAAAGAAATGTTCAAATAACTCCAAGGAGTCACTCATTAAAATAATATAGTTGCCATTATCCATAATATGCCAGGCAAGGTTTTATTTAGATGATGAACCACAGAAAGCTGCTTTGTTATCTTTAGAGCACTGTTTTCAATAAACAGTCCATGCCATTTAGGTTGGGAAGGAGTACAGATTACTTCAGTCATTTGACAGGTTCCTTTTTCAAAGAGGCCTGGTTTGAACAAATTTTTGTTACTAGGTTGTATTGCAATGTACAAAGAGCTATAGATAATTTACTTTTACGTATTGAACAGTTGATTATTGGAATAGCTCTTTCTGCTATACCAATATCAATAATTCACTTGATCCTTATATCTGACTTTTCCCAGAGTCACCTTGAATGTTACATGAAATTAGTGGCAGATGCATTGATATTCCTGAGAATAGTGATGTTAAGAAATAACATTAAAATACAGACAGTTTCTCATCCCACCACTCATCTATATTTAAGTATGGGTGGTCATTATCAGATGATTCCCATTGCTGATATATGTGGAATGATTTCCTATCTCTGTTTTTGTCACTGATTCACTTCTTGCTTCACTTTATAAGTTTAAAAAGCCAAAGTAGGAAGTTATATATATTCTAAAGAGCTTGAACTCCCTTCCCCCTACACACTCTGCAATGTGCCAAAATGTGTGTGGTCTCTGTAGAAAAGGTATTAAAAACTACACACAGTAGCTATAATTGCTCACAGGCATTCTAGAAAAGCATTTGGCTGTTTATCTTATGCTTCTGAAGCTACTGATATTCCTGTCTGATCCCTAAAACTAACCAAGCTCAGTGCCATACTAAAGCTCTTTTATCTCTAACAGCACTCTCTATTCAGAGTAAATAGCATGAGGAAGAAATGCATTACTATACACTGGTAGCAGAGCCCATTGAGGCATCAAGTTATTGTTAAGCCCAGCACTCCTCTCTGGACTGAAAAATAAGAGGGAAAAATCATTGGTAGGTGGCTGATCTGCATCAGAAAGCAGTGTTAAGCATTTAGAGGATAATATTAGGATGAGTTAGAGATCTATGGATTTAACAGGAGTAAAGGTGGATGAAGCTCCTGGGAAGAATTTTGTTGTTATCATCTTTAACAATTGATGCCTACCAACTTCATATTGATCGAGAAGCAATCCATTTTGAATTATTTTGGAATTTTTAAGTAATGCTAAAAAAAAAAACATCACACACACAAATCCAGCCAAAAATCCCGCAACAAGTGACAGTACCAACTTTTCTAAAAGTTTTTTTACAATTTTACGTTTCAGTATCCTGAAATGAAAAAAGTCGCCCTCTATTTTTTCCTATATATGTCTTAGGAAAAAAAAAAAAAAACAGCAAACAGACTTTACATTATCATTGGTATATTTCTTATTTCATAAAACAAAAGTTGAAGACTTCATTTGCCAACACATATGGATATAAATTTGTTTTACAACTTTAGGTTCTTGAAAAAGTCTGATTCTGTTAATTGATTACATTTTTTTTCCTGAATATTAGGGTGCACTAAGGATGATCAAATGATTTTGTATAGTGATTAACCACAAACAGAGAAATAATGAAATCAGAAGAGGAATGGAAAGATCTGTTGTTAGAACCCTATTCTTCATGAAGTTGGAGGGGAGAGGATTTTTTTTTAACTGTATGTGGTATGGGAATGGATTTACTCAAAAGTGTTGAGTAAAAAAGAAAAAGAAATTGGTAAAATTTTTCTTTCTTCTTTCTCTTAATTTCTTTTTGGTGCAAAGTAAGAGTTCAAATGATAAGATTTATTTGAAAGAAATTTAAAAACTGAGTTATTCAGTGAGAGAGAAAAGACTGTATGAAAGGAATAAGTCAAAAGAGAAAAGCTAAAGAAAAAAAATTGCCTTCCTGACACTATAAAATATTGAGAAAGCCACTAGAGGGAAATGCTGTCATTTTCATATTTCAGGGCTTTCATTTAGCTTTGATGAAAATTGAATAACATACAATTTTCCCAATATTGCAAAGCATTTAACACAACTTTGCCATTTTCAAGGGACAAGTAATTTCAAAAGTCAACAAGCTTAAAGATGATGTTTGACAGAAAGGGTAGTTCTCTAAAAGCTGAAGAGTGGTCCAATGACTGCACTGGTATCCTGGGATTTAGAGTTCATACTTTTGCCAAAGACTGTCTGTCTGATCTTGGACAAGTGACTTGATTTTATGCTGCATTTCCTCATCTGTAAAATGGGAAAGTGTAGTATTCATCTCTCTCAGAGGAAACTGCAAGGATAAATTTAACTATTGTCAAGAAGAAAGTTCAGGAAAAAAGTTTTCAATTAGGCATAGAAAATTGCTGATTTGAAATGTCATTGAGATTCAAGTGCGGAAACAATTGTCTAAGCTGTTTAATGCAGTACCTTGTGTAGCTTCAAATCATTGTAACTGCAAATAGCTATAAATAGCTACAAAAAATCTTCAAATGCCATATAGCACTAACCCAGAAATTTCCAGTATCAGATTTCCACTACAAACTATAGAGATTAAAAAAAAAAAATTAATCACACAATGCTGTGATTATGTATGCTGAAAATATCCAAGTGGGATTGAATAATGTGTTAATGTACTAGCACATTTCTGAATAGAGAAATTACATAAATTGAGGAGAGTCTCTCAGAAAAAGTAAAAAAAAAAACGTTTTAAGACGGCGTTTTGGTTCCTTTCTGTGCACTTGTCAAACATGTATATTTTCTACAAGTAATTAGATCCTGCAACTTTTGATAAATTTTAAAATGGCCCTCAAAATGTTCACCAGTCCCCTGTTAGGTCATGGATTAAAGAGGCATGGTGGGGTTTTGTAGAAGGAAGGTGAGGAAACTCAGCTGTCCATACCTATAGTACATACTCCAAACACTAATGCTTTGGAAGATTACATAGAACTGTGCTTGTAAAGTGATGCACTAATCAGAGATGTAACTATCTGGAAAAAAATACACAAACAGTTACCTAGCTTGAAAGTGTTCAGCAGCCCTGCCTGTTTCCCAAGCCATGTATTTATCTGTTGTATGGCCCACACTGTTTCTATTAGAGCTAGGAGCATGTTTATTTTTTAATCCATATCTTTGTCTGGGATCTCTTTTTGAAAGTTATTGTTAAATACAGCTGTGTGAACTGTACTGTGCAGAAATTAATTTTGGCTGATTCTAGCACAAAGTAGTTTAAGATAAGCACCTGAGTTTCATGCCATTCTTAGAAGCAGGTGAGCTCTAAATATAAAATACTGGGGAAGGATAATTTAGCCTCACATAATACTGAAACATATTCTCATAGGAGTATTCCAGAGGAATTTCTTCTTGTTTCATATCTACTGCATCCATTTTTGAGCTCTTTAGTTCACCTTCAACTTGAAAGGTGTTTTGCTGCTAGCATTCAGGCAGGCACATCACCTGCCCGAAAGCAAGATGGATTCACTTCCACCCTGCACCTCACTGGCAGCTTTGCCAGAAAAACGTTCTAATTGACTCTGCTCTTTGTGGTTCTGGATGAAGAAAACCTACCCAATCTTTTTTTCTCTTTGGTTGAATGTGACAGGGATGGTAAGCAATAGATTTTACTCTAAAAAAGTCAAGGCAATCTTTAAACAGCACTTAAAAAGATATGTGTAAAATAGTAGACCATACTTTTAGCTTAATGCTGTAAAAATAAATAGTAAAGTATTGAAAATTATACTTTAATATTCTGGCTCCCATGGTATCAATAATTAAAGTTTTTATTTCCAGTATGAATATAGCTGTCCAGTGATTTTAAATTACAAAAATTCATGACCAAAAAATAGGTTTCAAGACAAAAGAGAGGATTTGTAACTGGTTGTGACCACTTGAGTAAGAAATATATATAGCACTAACAATATTGTAAAAGACCAAGAATATATGGAACACACTGCAATGAAATTTGATTCAGCTTGATTAGCTTACCTAATATGATGTAGATCTCCAGCAAGTGCTGACAAGAAGTGATACTGTGATCTTCTCTGCTATGTCCTTTCCCTCTGGAAGCTTTAATGTCACTCACATGGTCTTATCCGCAAATGTGCCTTCAGCTCTGGCTGGACCATAAGGTAGCTGCAGTGCTACAAGTTCTTTCTGCATGAAATAAAAATATATGTTATTAAACTAATTTTAATATCAAGACCTTTTTTCTCCCCGTAAACTAGAAAAAGGCTATTGCCTGTCAGCCTATATGTGTGTAACAACTTCCTACTAGATAAAACAGACACAATAAATATGTGCTGGGGTCCAGTGCACAGATAGGTTAAAATTTGGATGATTATTTCTGTTGTCCTAATTCAGTGCCAGGGTTGAGTTTATACAGGGACTCTGATGGTGCACATGAGTCCTACTGTCTCTGTTTGGTCCTCATTAACACACTAATACATCATTACTACATTGACAAGCAGTGCAGGTGTTACAGGGCAGTGGCACTGTGAACCTTTCTAGTGGTGTATGCAATAGTCCATTTTCATATGCCTGTTTCCCTTTTGCCTCTGAAAAAGACAGTTTGCTCTGTGGTCCATTGACTTCTTGGCTGCAGTAAACCTGCTAATGAGCTGAGTCAAAGCTCCCAGACAACTTCACAAGTGTTAGCAAGAACAGATGTTAAGTATCTGTGGCAGAGATAAAACAATTATACAAATGGGAGTGGTGTTTTGTCTTCTAAGGCATTCTCATCCTTTGAACATGCAGATTCAAGCATTCATTTACATAATGTACATATTACCTCCAAAACATAACCAGAGCATTCTCAAAAGCAGAAGATGCAGTAAAGATTTTTAAAGAGACGTTATCATCTTGACAGTCCTTGTTGCTCTCTCCAATCTCTGAAAGTCTAAGCTTTTCATTTTATTGTCATATAGGAGAAGAAAAGCAAACCAGATCTGAAATATTTTTATTGCTTCTGACATGGTTCATTTCAAGATGTCCGTCTGAATTCCCAGTATGGTCCCTTGCCTGTTTTAGCATCTCCTGCTCTCTGTCCTGTGAATTGTGAATGCTATTTACATGGCATTATAAATAGCACTATCTCTTTTTTTTTAAGTCTCTGTACCTTCATGTCTTCAAAAGAAGTGAGAACTCATTGTTATTTGTTCTGTATATGAGTTATCATATCTGTGTTTAATCTGCATTCAGTCTTGTACTTTTCCATTCCTATTCTACCACGGTACTTTCCACTACTTTTATTTAGCTCGGATGTCTAAAAAACTTTTCGTCTTTGAATTTTTCTTTTATAGAACAGGGGATTTTCCTGAGTTAATTATATATGATATTTAGAATCACCGAGAAAACTCTGGTGACTTCCACAGTTTTTGCAATTTGCAGTTTCAGGCTTTTGCTTATTTGCTCCAGGTCATTTCTTCTATGTTTGTTTGTAATTATTAAAGTTGTTTATTTTAATTCCTATTCATTGAATACCACCTCCATCCATATTTTGGTCATGTACTTATTTCAAATGATACTTCAGCTGTCCTGCTTACTGGATAGAAATAGATGAAAGCATGCTCTTTACAAAAAAGCCACATCATCTAACTTCAAAAAGAAGCCCTCTACTCCATATATTATCCCTGTAATTGGCAATAAATGAAACAGATACTGAAAATACCTAAACTATTTTTTTCCATAATTCTGTTTTTGCTGGCTTTTGGCTTTGTGTATATCTACATTCAAGCTGTATGCCTTTGAATATTTTTCTCTTCTGTGCTGAAAAAATGTGTTCATATGATAGTGATGTGTGCTGTTCTATTCTGTTGCAATCTAACACCATGTAACACTAACCAACCAAAAGCAGAACTTTGGACCTGTAGTTTCTATACTCACCCTCTCTTGTCCTTCTGTTCCACTCTGTCTTTTTTTTTTAGCTGTAAGACAAAATTTCACATTTATCCAAACTCTTACTTAACAGTGTTTCTTTAACTTACATTTATTCCATCCATTTATCACATCTGGCTCTAATTTCAGGGTGCTCTCACATGAGTCAAGCCTTTTATTTATTTTCCTTTCATTGTGTGTTTTATGTTTTTGCCTTTGAATTTTCTTTTAGAAAATCCCACACTCTTTTTTTTATAGTTATTTATTTTTTTATTACTTAATATTGTCCTTAATTTTCTTACACCAGACAAATATTCAGGCTAGTTAACTTCATCATGCTAGTTGAATAATTTTGATTCAAACTGCATCCCTATCTTCTTTTACTTTAGAGACTGCATATGCCATTATAAAACTGGGCTTTTCTTTCCTAGGTTCATAGATTTATAAGACAGAAAAGAAAATGAATTTGTCTGTTGTTTCCCAGAACCATTGAGTTGGCATTGGAGAATTATCTAAAGAGCAGTAAGGTACATTAGGTTTTTCTGACATAAAAAGGAGCAGAGTAATTGTAATTAAAAGACAAGAAATAAACTGTATTTCTGGCTTACTCCTAGGCAGACTGGTGTAATTTAGTATCTTCTCAAGAATAAGTGTGCATTTCCCAAAGATAAGAATAGATAAGGGTATCTATCCTTACTTAGGCATCTTTGGGAAATTCTGCCAGAAGACAATACAGCTTGATTGATGGGGGGAGAGGCCACCTGTTCTGTCAAGATTACACTTTACTAAGGATTAGATCAGAAGACCTTGGTTTCTATTCAGGCACATCCTCAACCTCAAATTTACTTTTGAACTTGAGAAGCCAAAATACTGTGTAGTTTCCTGTCTTTGAAAAGGAGATAGCACTGCTCTTCAGGAAAAATACATTTTAATGTCAGGCTCTGTTTATATTTGAGAGCCTGAGATACTACACAGACTGAACATCCTGCATTTAGAAAGAAAATAAGAAAAAAAGAAATCAGTATTTGATCTCATTAGTTACTTGAACTTATGTCGGTATTTGATTTTATTCCTTGGGGCTTTATTTTTTTCCATTGCTAATTGTTTCATTGTAGGCTCAATTCACATTAACATAAATGAGAGTTGGATCTGACTTTTTGAGTTATTTTCCACCTGCTTTTTAAAGTCACAGAGGCTATCTTAGTGTCTTTCAGACACTGAAAATCTTTAAAAGTGCAAAAGGTTTCTGTAGGGTAAAACAAATTGCATAATATCAGTTTAAAATAATAATTTTTTAAAATAATCTAATAACATTAGATAATTCAGCATTTTTAAAATATATTTTTCTTTTATATGTTGGACACATTGCACTCTAAATTAACATTTAGGAAACCAAAGCACCACTGTGAAAAGAAAGATTACCAATGGAAGCAATGATACATTAATTTTATAGTATTATTTTGACATATAAAGGAAAGGCATAGCATTCAAAATAGATTACATAAAACAGAGTTGTATGCATTGCAGTTCCATAATCCTAATTTTCTGCTTCAGTCTCTGTAGTCTGACAGCTTCATGAGTCTCTGTACTAATTAAAATTCTATAAATGATGTCATAAAAACCTTAGATTCTATTGTTTATATCAACTATATCTTGATCCAGATTTTGTTTTGTTTTCATGCCAAAGACCACACAAAAACTTTCTTTTCCTTTCCTGAGGATTCTGTTGATATAATTTCCCACTGAATAATATCTTATTTTACCATGATTATAGTTGTTTTCTTCCTCTTGTGAGTAAGATAATTAATCACAGCATCACACTTTGGATGTGCACAGTCCCCTTTTCCGGTCATTGATCCAGCTACTTTTTAAAGGGGACTATTTCAGCATTTCTTCACCATTTCTCATGCAGCTCAACAAATATGAATTTTCACTGCTGCTTGATAGCCTCTATATTTTTGCATTTATGTAGAGAGCATAATGTAAAATTGCAATCAAAAACAGTTGTAGTATCTCTCCTATCTAATGAAAATTATTTAGGGCAGGGGGTGAGGGATGCAAAAAGTAGCAGAAGGAATCTTTTCAGTCATATTCTCCTTCAAGTTGAACTCATTCCATCTTGTCCTGTCACTACATGCTCTTGTAGATACTCTTGCCCCAGTTTCCCTGCAAGCTCCCTTCAGGCACTGGAAAGCCACAATTAGATCACCCCAAAGCCTTCTTTGTTCCAGGCTGAACGACCCCAATTCTCTCAGTCTGTACTCACAGGAGATGTGCTCCATCCCTCTGATCATCTTGTTGGCCTCCTCTGGACTTCCTCCAACAGGTCCATGTCCTTCTTGAGCTGGGCACCCCAGACCTGGATGCAGCACTGCAGGTGGGGTCTCACCAGAGCAGAGCAGAGGGGCAGAACCACAGATCATGGAGAATGTTGGTACCTACAACCAGAAGGGGATCAACTACAGCATGGGGCAAATGGACTAAAAAGACAAATTAATTCAGATCTTATCCAAGCCAGTTCAACGAACCTCATATCTGACAGCCACCTGAAGTTCATGATTTAGAATAATCTAGAAATTAAGTTCTAATCAGAAAAAGAACACTACTGTCTCTACTGTTGTATCTTTCAGTACCTTTCTGCTAGCCCAGCTAACTGCTTGCCTTTGTCTATGCCTTCCAGATAAATTTAATTTAAGATATGAGCTCAGGAATCTTTGAGTTTTGCATGTGTAGCAAACTCTGAATTTCACTAGAGATCTGGTATATTGAAGACAATGGGACAGGAGTTTGTCATAGTAGATTTAGTCCTTAAATTGTGGCTAAATTACAAATAATAACAAAATTCAGCAACAAAATTCAATAACAAAGCAAACGGCTCCTTCAGTCAGTCATAAGTCCCTTAAACGGTGCAGAAATTCTGTCCCTGGGTCTGGATCAGGTCTACTACACTTAAGGGTAGACTATTTGTCATGGGCAGAGGAAATTTACTGCTAAGTTTTTAGAGGGCAGAGAAGCAAGTCAGTCTCACAAACACCATCCTCTGTCTCTGGAAAATGCTTCTAAATGCCATTTCCAAACTATGTGGAAGCTTCTACTCTGTTACTCTCTTCTAAAAAAAATTATGTCACTGGTCTGAGTTTTTTCACTTTTTGGTGGGCTAAAAGATGGAAGACCTATTTGTCACATCAAATGATCCCCTTCAAATCATTAACGCTGTAAAATATAAAAACAAAGGTTAGCGTGTTTTCCTCCCCTTCCCTCATGCTGCCTCTTCCCCCTTTTTTTTTGTGCCCACTTTTCATTCTGAGAGATATGTAGTACTAAGACTATTATAACCCTTTCTGGCACCAGAACATGGCTTCCATTAGAGTTTATTGGTTTTTTCCTTTTTAATTTTTTTATCAATCTATATTAATCCCAAAGGACTTCAGCCTTTGATAGAAACTGTAGTCAAGATATATTGTGGTTCCAGTTCTCCCATATTTCTATTCGACTTAGACTGTGTATTTAGTTCCCTTGTGCCTAGTTAAATTAAAATATAAGTACAATATGTGCTCATGTAGTATTCTGAAAATGAATTTGTTTTGTTCTGTAACAAACTACCCTCTTTAGTTTTATGCATGCAGAATGTTTATAAGTGTTCTAAGATGAAAAGAAAAAAGAAAATATTTTTCCATTTCATTAAGAAACATATATTTTACATGAAAAATTTAATACCTTCAAGTTAGTCTTTTCAACTACTTTACACACGTATCTTTAGGGTGTTTTCTACTGCCCTGTAGCCCAGGTCAGCCAGTGAGGTCCCATCTGTAATCAATAGCGACAGCAACCTTTTGCCTCTAATGCTGTAACTTCACAATCAACTCGCAAAAGCCACACCTGGCACTGATGCCAAAAGAAGAGCTTCTATCGCACCTCTTTCACCTCCCTGCCAACTTTTCCCTCTTGGGAAAGCTTTGTGTAGCTGTACAGTGAACCAGGTTTGTGAATTGATCTTGCTTAAAACTAAAATAGCAAAAAATCCACTGTTTAGTTTTAACCAGAAGGTAAATGCTTGTGCTGACATAAGGGTGAATTAGAACCCTGACAGCTTAATCTGGTTTAAACTGATTGTAAAACTACAGCATTGCATACCTGGCTTTGAAAATGGGTAATTGCCTTTGAACATGGTCATTTTTATCCCCTATTAAAGGTGCTTGAATGTCTACTTCAGTCTTTTAAGAGCTATGCAGTTTGTCTGAAGTTCAAGGAAATTAATTCCCTCAAAGTGATTTACACAATGACACAATGACAGAAAGGGCTGGCACTCCTTAATTCTCTTTATGCTGCCAGTGACTGTGTTGTGAGAGTGAAGGAGAATACCCTCATTTTAATCAACTCACCTGCATAGTCTGAATTACTGTATTTCCCTTTATTTCTGTATTTGCTGTAAGACAAAAAGAGAATATGGTTCAGTCATACATACTTAGCTGCATTTTAAATCTGTTGTTTACTGCCTCCAACTGTAGATTTCACTATTACTTAATTCTAATATTTGAAAAATCTTCCCAAAACATAACTTTCACAGACCCCTTGTAAAAATTATGATGAATTAACATCTGTGCTAAGTAAGGTGTAAGTCTCAAATGCTTTTCAATTTACTAGGTCGGAAATGGAGTAGTTAAAAAACAATTCAGAGGTTTAAAAAATCAAAAGTGGTTGCTTCTACTAAAGGTCATTAAAAAAGTTAGACTAGTCTTAAACAAGAACAGGCATTGTGAAAGTCCTCAGCTTAGCATGCCCCTATCAGTTTTTACATTAGTAATGGTAAGAGAGAATAAATAACTAAATGAACTACATATGTCCCCAGAATGGCATTTGAAAATTGTTTTATGAACTCAGTATGACAGACCATGTTTGGAGGTAAACATATTCTACGTTCCTTACTCAAAGCCAAGAAAGGAATCAAGGTCTGGCTGAAATAATTTGACATGAAGCACAGAGCACAATGCAGTAAATTTCAACTCTGAATTCTTCATTGAACAAGGAAATTAGGAAATGTAGTATGAAAAGAAATGCTTAAAAGGAGTTTTTAGGCCCATATTCAATGCAGGGAATCTGTGAGGCTAAACAAAGTAGCCTACTAGTCTGCCAGAAAGGACTGTGAGTAAGGCACCTCATTTAACACACCTTCATCAGCCAACAGTGGAGGTACAATGGATTCACAGCCTTGCACAAAGTGATTGCAAAGGTCATTTCAAACTCTAGAGGTGCCATTTTTTCTGATTGTTTACAAGAATCTAATAATTTGCTTAAGTTAAACAGTATAGTTAAACAGAGAGCATTTGTCGGGATTATTCTGAGTCTTGGGGCCATGAGACTGTGCTCTCAGTAACATTTCTAGTATTTAAGCCAATTTTTTTTAGTGAGATATCTTAAAAATTCCACTTATACCATTATTGAAAATTCTATTTTTTTTTTAATTCCCAGAACGTGTTGCAATGTGTTGAAGTAGACCCCTACTTTTTACCTCATGTTTTTTTACCTTTCACTATTTGTAACTATCGGCCAGATGAAATATATAAAATACGGTCTAAATTTTGTAAAGGTTTGACTTGGGTTGTGAAGAAAGAGGAAAATGGACAGCAGGCATCAAATTTATAGTAAATATATGAAAATGTAATTTACGCCAGTAGTGATTTCTTATTTGCATGGCTGAAAAGGTGAAGTACTTAAAAAAATCTGTCATATAGACATTCTCTCTATGCCCTCTTTCAACCAAATATAGCAGACATATCTGGGAACAAACAGCAAAAGTTCTCTGAAGATTTTAGGCAAGCAAATACTGTCATATCACATTGATTTCTGTAAGTTTAGAACTGTAGCAAACATCACCTAGTTAAGGATTAATTCTCAATAAATGCAGAATAATAGTAAAATAAATCATGTTGATGAGTAAAGTACATCCAACCTTTGTGTCTCTGCAGTGCTGCATTCTCAAATTCCAACTTTCTCATATTACAATGATTAGAGAAGGAGTGGTTTTGTAGGAGAATGGTGACAAGCACTTGAGTGTTTAATAGACAAGCTCCTACAAAGTTGTACTTTGCTTTAAAATGTGCAAACTGTGCTGATTTCTGAAGTGTTTTCCAGGGAGCATCATGGCAGAAGTTGATTGCTTTTGTTACATATTTGGAAGGGCATTTGATAAGAGTAACTGTGAAATACCAGAAATACATGTTTTCTTTCTTTTAGTTTCTCTTTCCCATAGTGAGCCTGTGGCTTTTCATGTATGTTTCTGGTAAACCAATTCCATGACAAAGCAATGATCTGTGGTGCTCTTTGGTTCCCACTTAAATACAGCCAAGTACTGCAACCTGGAGTCTACATGAAGGACTACAGAACAGCATATTGACAAGTGTGCCGAAAATGAAGTCAGGAAAACTACATGTGCTGCTGAATCCTAAAGAGCAAGAGGCATTCCATTGATTTTATAAAGCTAATGCTCTGGCCCAGAAGTGAGACCTCAGACGAGGTTTGTGAGGTGTTTCACTGTTGTCTTGAAAGTCACTGAGCCTTGATGACAATTGTCTGACTGACACATACTCAGTAGTATTTACTCTTCACTTTCTTTAGTAACCTAAAGAAATATTCCAAGAGAAACAGTCCCTGGAGGTCCAGAGGCCAATGTTAGACTGATAAATGGAACAGACTGAAGCCCGTTCACTGCACCTGAAGGCAAAGCTCACAGTTCAAGGTCCAGCACGTTGGGCCATGCCCCTTCCTTGTGTTTCCCAGCTGATGTAGTCTCACCCAAACTGAGTGCCAGGATCCAGCTGAGGCCCAACTCTCCCTTGAGACATTCCTAAACATTATCTGCTGAAGCTGAAATAGAGCCCTGGGGAAAGGGCAGAGGGGCTGGGGGGTCCTGGGTCTTGGGCAGGGCAGTCAGGACTCCTGGGTACCCCCAGGGTCCTGGCAGCAGCAAGGACGAAGAGGAGGTTCTCTTGTTTGTGTCCCAGCCTGCATTGTCTAGGAACATGGACTGTAAGGTTTTGATAATTCTTTTCTTAGATATGTTTGGGGTGCTCAAGTTTTCCGTGATGATTTGATCTGTGATAAGAAGAGGAAATTAGGCACTGAAATTCCTAGTACATTGCCAAGGAGGACTCTCCTTATGGGCCACAAGTTGGTTTTGACCTTTGGGTTGTAAGCCAGATCAAATGAGCTGTGAAATAAATAACAGGGTAAACACCTCTGACTTTCCAGCTTTTCTTGCTTTGAGGAATATCTCTTTTTTTCTTCATTAAGATGTTCAATTTTCTGCAGATGAAACCCAGTTCATCAGAAGATCTGTTGCTTTTTTAGCCACAACATCAGGGGGTTTGTATAGTTTTTCTTTGCTAATTTTTTCAGAAGGAGAAACTCCCTGTTATATTTCTTTATTAAGTGACATTAGAATAAAAACAGATAGTACAGAGTAGTTTATTAATTATCTTTTTTTTTCTATAAAACACTCTATTTTTCATTTCATTTATGCACTTACTTGCATAAGTTGAAGCCAAAACTTTGTTATTTGAAAACTTAGAAAAATTATGTTCTGTAGCACTTATTCTTAAGCCTTCTTAAAGAAAAGATTATTGGATAAATAATTATTAACTCTTTCATCAAAAAAATGGGAAAAAAGATTCAAATATCTGAAGTTTATATGTCAACATTATAAATTCTCAATGCTCCATTTCAGAAATCTTTACTATTCTAAAAGAGATTTCCATTTTTTTAATTTAATACTGTATTTAAATTTAAAAAGTCTACATATTGCTATATCAGAACACTGTAATATCATGTCAGTGAAAAAAAGTCACCAAAAAAAAGGAGTATAAGAAAGATGAAAAAATCTTGAGACATTGTCTAAGGAGATGAAATACAAAGAAGAATTGTTTATGAATAACATGATACTGTTACATATTAGCAGTAAGTTTTCCTCACATTTCACACACAAATTTTATCTTTCCAGTGTCACTTAAAAAAGAAAGAAATTTTCAAGCCTAACTTCCTCTTGTTTTACATCCTTTCATAGGACACAGGTCATTTGCCAGGAGCAGAACATTAATTTAATGAATCACAGGTAACCTCTGCAATATGTAACTTTTAAAATTATTTCTGTACTGGAATAGATAAAGAACAGAATGTCACACATGCTGATTTTGTGCTTTCAAAATGTGTCTTAAATCAAGCCTGGAAACGAAGTGAGAAGACCAGTGAATGATAGCTGATTAGAATGATACCACGCATGCCAGTTGCAGAAAAAGCACATGTAACTATGCTGACTTCATTTTCTCTTGGCCCACGGTAATAGCTGTCAACCTGCAGAACCCCTGATAGCGGAGTGATAAGGGAAACAATAGCTCAGCATGCTGGTGCTGAATACAAAACAGCCTTTGAAGCGAAAATGTAGATGAAGCAACGAGAAAAGAAATTTGGGTCTCAAGTGACAGAAATATTTAGGTTGTAAAAGTGGCTTTAAGAGGTTTTTCATATAAGATTTATAAATATACTTGTTTATTTTAGCAAAATATGAGCTGAGAAATTTGAAGAATATACAAATAGTTTAATTTTGAGGTGTTTAGGGAAGAAATCTTGTTCATAATGAAATACTATAGGAAAGGAAGCTTGAGTTAGCTTTCTGGTTGTTTTAGAAAACAAATTATATCATTACAGAGCAATAAATCGCTTGTGTTTGAATAGCTTTGTGGTTATTCACACAACACAGACGCCTGCAAACAGAAAATGTTGAAAGCACTGAGCCTTACATGACTGGAAAAAAAGGACTTGTGTGTTTCCTGATATTCAGCCAGAAATCTTACTTTATGGTTCTCTCTGAGACTTTGGAGAACCAAGAAAACCAAGAAAAGAGAGTAATTTAATAAATTTTCACAAATGCACTGCTTAGGCAAACCCTACTGAGAACCTCTGCATTAAAATGCAAATGATGCAGTCACTGATGAAGTCAAGGGCAGTGGCAGGCAGATGCTGATGCATTCACATAGATCTGAGCATTCAAAGCAAGCACATATCCCAGAGATTGTGCAGTCCACTCATTATTGTAGCACTGCACATGCATATGCACTCCCCCCAGGCAACACCTTTTTTGTCAGATTTCTGCAGAGCATCAGAACTGGGTTCTACTTCTCTTCAGCAGTGAAATAAGAGACCATTTGGGACCCAAACCCAGTTTGTGCTAGTTTGGTTAGGGCATTCAGTGCTTATTATGGTGGAAGCACTATGGAATCTGTCATTTCAGTATTCATCCCTCAAATATTTACACTAAAATTTAAGTTTCCCATGTTGCAGATACAGCTGTCTTTATGGGTATTAAAACCTGCCAGCATCCACACATCACAATGTGCTAACAATCTAACTTACGGCTCAGCAGTCTGGAAAATAAAAGATATTACTATTGATGAACCTGTTTATCTATTCACGCCTCATTCCTTTGACCTTTAGGGGGTAGTCTGGAACAGACTGATGTTCCTGGCACCAATCTGATGTCATGCCAGCCTGCTGACCACATCGTTGTTGAATCACCCAGCAACGTTGGGAAACTTTACTTTTAAACAGCATAAATGATAAAGATCATCACTGATTAAGGAGATTCTCTGTGCTCTCCAGCCATTTGCAGTTTACACTGTAGAGACAACAGGCTCAGTCACCCAGAGTGGGAAGCACAGTCATGTTGACTGCTGGAGGAAAGATTTATTGTTCTCCCTGCTAGAAACAGAGATATCTGTTCTGTTTCAGTTAGGTGACCATTGCAGATCATGCAGAGGGAACTGACATAGCAGGCTGTAGGGGAGCTGCAGATGTTCAGGTCCCAGCCTCTCCCAGAACAATAATCACTCAGAGGATGCAGAGCATAAAAGGCCCTCAGTGTACACAGAAAGTGCCAGAGGTAGCTGTGACTATTGTTAATGAGTGGTAGAAGAATAATTCTCTCTGCTCTATGTGTGTGTATGTGTATTTTCATTCACAGTGGTAACTTTCCATTCAATATCCTTTATAAAACCTCCACAGTGACTAATTATAAGAGAACTAGGAGCATCTACTATTAGCAGAAATAGGATTGTTATTCAATAACCTTGTGAGGCTGCACATCCAATGACATTCTGAATCTGTAGTTATTAGATGGGGGGGTCTAGTGAAGGTTATTTCAGATTGCTGCTGGCGTCTTGCTGCTGAGCTCTGTATATTCAATGCCACCGTGTCAGCAGCTTGAAATTCCCTGTCTGGATTTTACACAGTTGATAATCTTCAATTTAGAACTGTTTGCAAAGAAAGAGAATGAGAATGAAGTGTTTTCAAAATAGGGGCATTCTGTGCAACTCTCTATCTAGGGGCAATCCTGTCAGTACATTCTCAGGCACTGCTCACCTGCAGCAATGAGTCATGTACCGAAGTAAACAATTTGCTGAAACTGCTGTGATGTGTGCTGATGCTGATTAACAGACTGCAGACATTTGGAATTGCCTTTGTATTCAGTACATGGCTTTGTTTGAACAAAAGGTAGCACCAAGAAACTGGTATGCCAAAGATTTCTACAGATCCAGATCTTTGCCTCCTCCTGCTCTCTGAAAGCAATAGCACCACTGGATTTCAGCATTACAGAAGCAGGGAGGATGTCTTTCATTTTCACACTGTGTGGATGTTGAAAAGGAAGAACAAACCAGCAAAATAGAAAACAGACTAGTCTTTACAGAGAGCAGTCTTCAGGGCACTGGTTTAATTCCATTCCAGAAGGTGACAAACAAAGCCAGTAAATTAATTTCCAGCCCCAACATCTGTGTTTTTGTAATAAGAGACTTACCAGTCCCAGATGATTCTTGGACAAATGACTTTGAATGGCTGTTTTCATTGGAAAGAAAAGGCAGCCTTTCCCTTCCCTTCCCTACATAAAAGTTCTGCTCCGTGAGCCATTAGTTGTTTCCCAGTCATTTCTTTAAAATTTGTTTGTTGGAAAAAGACCAGAAAAATTTATAAATTGTTACTAGGAGCAAGTGCAGCAAATGCAACGTATGTCAACCTCATTAAGGATCTGTACTTAAGGTAGAAAAGCAAGATGAGGGCAAAAAACAAGACAGAGACCCATTTTCTCAGAGAGTAGTGACCCTTTTTCACATTTATCACAAACTGGGCTTTGGTACAGCACTGTTCTGATCTCACTAACATGCATAGAATCTGCCTTGGACCATCCATCCTGAAATGCTTCACTATGATTTCAGGGAGGTTTCTTCTATGTGTATGCTCTGAAAGTTTTTCAGGATCTGCCCCTAAGTTGCTCTGCAGACAGGCAGCCTTGTTTCATTGGAAACTTGTCTCCTCAGCATGCAAGCAGAGGTTAAGACAGTCTTCAGAATTTGCTTCTTTCACAGACCATTTTCACTATCTTCCCTTTCTTTAGACAAAAACAGTAATTCAGAACAATGATTCTGAGATTTTTATCATCTGATTGCACTGTTGCTTTTTAGTTGAACAGTCATACCATGATTGTGCATATAGAAACAGAATCTGGATTTCTATAAAATTTTAGTCTGTTTTAGAATTGCCAAGCTCTTTCATGTTCCTGCTATAAAATTGTCTTTCATTAATCCTTCTTACATGGACAAAGAATTCTTGTCTGTAACCAGAGTTGAAAAACTGTCCTTCTTCATTCAAATCTATTAACACTGATAATTAAAATCATACTGTGATCTTGAAGCACAGATAGTGCAGTGCCTCACACATTGCAGGGTAACGTTTATAAGCTGACAGAACAAATAAGAATACATAAACACTAGAAATTATATGTACTAATTCACTTACCTGAGGAACCAAAGCAGCCCACTTCTGATTGCCTTCAAGGCTTTCAAGCACAACTCTAAGCCCATTCTCAGGGCTGGACTTGTTCAGTACCCATAGTGCTTGGAGAAAAAACTACATTTTGGCATGGAGAATGCTCAAGATTAGGAGCATGCTGATACTCAATCCTCTATTAGTATAGACCAAAATAACCCATCCTGCGCTGTGAGCAGATGGAAAACAGGGAGATAAACAAAATTGAGATGTAAAAAATGAAGGTTTGGTTTCCTGTGTTCACTATATTTATTGCTATGGGTGCAATCTATTTCACAGTATGTTGCAGAATGGAAATCTAACTCCTTTTACAAAACTAAAATAATGTCCCAGGTCTCAAATATGTGGATTCTATTCCTAATTTACAAGTGGAATCTGAGTTAGTGAATGTGCCTCTTTGTGAACAAGTACAATACAAGCTTGAATTTAGTGAGATCATTCTGACTTTGCAAACTGTACTTGCTGCAGAAATTCAAAGCTATTAGTTAGTTCTGATCAAATTAGCCTGTTTTGAAACCAGTGTGTTACTAGCCTGTTTATTTCCAGCTGTGCCATGATGTTTGATAATCTGTTTCTATGCTTGTATTGTTCTGTAAAATGTCCCAGTCAAGAACTAATCAGTATATTTTAACTTCAACATGACCACTTCAAAGAATGTATTTTAAATTGTTCGGTTTTGCTTTATTTTTTGTTTTATTTGGATCTGTAGCAGACTTTTGCAGTTGATTTAAATAAGAGGACAATTATAATACATCTTTGCAATTCTAATTAAACAGTTAATTGGTACTGGTGACTTTTCATACCTTCCATTTAGCATTAGTGAATAACAATATAGGAAGCAGAAGCAAGAAAAACAGCATTATTTTTCCTTGCAAAACTCTGAGCCCAATTCTGCTTTAAATTTTACAAGCTTATTTGATAACAGTGTTACATCATAATTTGTTCAAAAGTCTCCAGCTCCTGGTGGGAGGCGAACTGTGCTTATAATTAGGTATTGCTGAAGGTAGAAAGTGCATATCATATACTACCACACAAATAATTTTCAAATAGGATATGTGGAGTAAAGAACAATATTGTATTTGATAGTTTAGCCATTAAGCTAAATACCACCCCTGTAAATGAATTCAGAAAGCATGAAAAAAAGTGCAGTAGAAATGTGAAAAAGCAGATAAAGAATAGCACATCTAAAATTTAAAAAAATCTTCACTTACAAAACAAGAAAAGACACCATTTGCTAACATCTCCTTATCCCTGCTAAATTAAAGAATGGTGTAAAAAAAAATTAGGCAAAACATTATGATTTGTTTCAAGATTGAAATTACAGAAAATGGAAAAATAATCCAAAAGAGGAAAATAACATGGTTATATCTGTCTCAATGCCAAAATGTATATTATTACATCTTATCATTTATGATCTGATGAACGAACCTCAACATGGAAAAGCTGAGATCCAACTAATTCCTTCACTTTGAAAGCTATTTGTCTATTTTTATTAAATACATGTAATGGTTCATCATCATGCAATGCTAAAAATTATGAACTGTTTTGTTCTATCAAACCCATCATCTTCAAAGGAAGAGTTTCTAGAATCACACCTGGTTGTCTTTTCTCATTTAAACAGCCTGTTCAGACCTTGGGTTTGATTAAGTAGTTAAGGACTGAGTAGGAAAGAAATAGAGTTTAGAAATTCTTATTAACATACATGTTTGCTTCATTCAATGCAGCTGCATCTTCTACTACTTTTACTTTTACTTTTACTTTTACTTTTACTTTTACTTTTACTTTTACTTTCTTTTACTTTTACTTATTGCAATGCATTTCCATCACTTAAAAAAATCCAATTTGGTTATATTTTCTAGTCAGATAGTTCTCTTCATAAAGCTCAGTGTAAGCTCAAATAGCATTTAAAGTTAATTTCCACCCTGATTTTGGCAAGCGGTCTTTTAATACAGAAGAATCATATTTAAATTATCCATGCTAAATGACAGATTTTAATTGCACTTCATACTTTTCTTTCCTCTTTTACACTATAGTGATTTGGAATATTGAGCAAGCATGTTAAATCCCTGGCATGTAGTGAGTATTCATTTAAAAGGTAAATGGTACTGGAATGGAATATGTTTACTGTCTCCATCAAAGTGTGCTGTCCTGTTCTGTCAGGGCTCAATCCTGGATGGTTCTGCACAGCTATAAATATGACTGACTGCATTGGCAACATTTTCAAACTTTGTCTTTCAAGGACACAGCTATAATGCTTATTTACACATTGATTTCAACTTACTCACTTGAGTGACTAAGGGCTGTTTACACAGGTATCACATTACCAGATTGAATTTGTCTCATTTAACATATCAAAAATCAAAGACAAATGAAACACTGAACAGAACTGGTTTTCAGCTCCAGTCTATATCTCCTTACTAATTCTGTTAACAATTTCCCTGACACTTTCACGCCCTTTTTTATCCTAAGGATAGAGAAAAAATTTTTCATCTATTTTATTATGAAACAGTAAAAAGGTAAATGAAGAAACTAGTTTCATAGAACAAATAAGTTATGCAATAGTCTGAAATACTATAATCTCTTGGGAAGAGAAAAGGAAAGATAAGGAAATGAAAGGGGCAGCTACAATTTTACTGACATCACAGAAGTCTGCTTTATTAAAAGTCAAGTGACCTTAAATGCCACAGGGCTAGTAAAAGTAATGGGATGTGATTCTCAAGTCAGTGAGTGATGTGAAGCCAATTCTTTCTAAGGGATTTAAGCTGTAAAATCCACATTAATGTATTAGTATCAGTAGATGAAACATAACGAATACTACATCTCATTTACATAATGGATGAGACTGGTGAAGCTGTTCCAGATGGCAGATGAGCACCTTGAGCCAAAAGAGGATTTTTTTTTTCCTTTTTGCATGTTAGTATCCACAAGTCTAAATTGTTGAGATTAGATCAGTCTGATAAGAATATGGATTTTGAGTAATTTGTTGCCATTAAATATGAAGAAAGTTAATTACCTATCAAGAACAACAGAATTCCGTGCAGTTATGGGGCCTTCTTATTGATATGTCTGGTAGTACACTAGAGGTGTAAACATTATAGAAAACTTTATTCTCTGACCAGAGCTGCTTAACATGTCATCAAAGAGTCAGCTCACATGTTCAGTCATATTTATGCATTGTTGTTGTTTAATACCTTGACACACACAATGCACATTGTGAGGAAATGCTGGGCTATTCATGAAATCAGTACAACACCCAAATGTTCAAAATGGGTAAAGACAAATGAGAATGTGGTGTCCTTTCTTATAACCATAGGCTTGCTTTATAAATGATCGGTTCAAGTTTGGCACAGGTAAAAAATCAAATACATTGGATCAGCTTTACCAGTGTATTGAATGATGTGTTACTGGAAGATGGACTCTCTTTTGCCACTGAAAGAAGAAACTGATGTCCTTGATGACTTATTGCTGGAGAAGGTTGTTTTTGTAAATGAGCTAAAGTGCAAGAAATGTTTACCCTGAGTCTTAAACACTGTGCTGTAAGTGTTTCAAGGATCCCAGTCAGCCCATAGGCAAGAGACTTCTGTGAATCTACTAGGAATGAAAAATTTTAGCTGGACTGATTAGTGTGATTTGCTTGTTATGCTGTATTATACTATGGTTAAGTCTACTTTTATTAAGCCAATAATATGTCAGAGTCAGACCCATTTCCAGATTTACAGGTAGGAAACAGTCCCATATCACCATTTTCCCTTTCCCAGGTTAGAATGGCAGTGTCATTATAGACTTTCTCTGTAGCAGACAGTGAAAGTCTGCTATACTTCCTAGTATAACTAGCATTTTTTGTCAGTGTCTGCTGTTCTAGGAGGCTATTCCAATACCAACATTATTTTCTGGGGCACGTTAATTTATTCGAATTTTTTGCTCTCATGTATTAAATGTATTTAGTATCAAAGAGTTATTTGAAGGAGTGATTTAATTATTGTAGAGATGTGGAAGTAAAACAGAAGATGAGCTTTTGCTTGGTGGCCTGATGCTAATTCAGTGTCTGAAGGGGCCTAAGCTCTTGTTTCATAGCTTTTTCTACCTGGAACACAACATATAAAAGAGATGTAAAGAATGATAATTGAAACATTATAGTTTTGTACGTGAGTGTGTCTCTGTGTGTGTGTGCACACACACTGTTAAGCATATTAATTTCTCGGAGGTGGGGTGGGAAGGAGTTATTTAGACCACTTGATAGAACGAAGATTCATATTTGAGGTACAAGCTCAGAAAGTGTGCCAACAGTGTTTGGATTTGAAAATCTTAACACCTTTTCTTCCTTAAACGTTGGTTTGACTTTTTAGTATTAAAAAAGAAAAAAAAAAAAGTTGGCAGAAAATTCCTATCCAAGAAATTGCAGAAGGAAATATTTCTGAGTACTGGAACGATTCATGTGGAAATTCCAGTCCTCAGAAACCCAAGTAGGTGAAATGGTGCTGTGTGCAATTTACAGCATTTCCTACCTTTGCAGGTTTATGCTCTACAGTGAAGAGAAGGTAGAGAGGGCTCTTGAATTTGTGAGGTTTAAAAAACGGATTGTTTTCAATGTTCTCTTTTCGTAGTTGACTTTGTTTCTGCTGTAGTTCTAAGACTTCATGAAAAAGAAACATCTGTGTTTAAAAAGTCTTTTTTTTTTTTTTAACATTGATACCAACAAATGCTGGGTTACACCTTGACAAGACATCAAAATACGAGGATGCATTAAGTCATTAATCTGCTTCCCAAACAGTCGTAATATAACAGAGAGTAGAGGGAAGTATGGGGAAAAGGGGGAAAATGAAATAAAACTCTAAAAGCACTATATTTAAATTATTTCAAAATGTAACTCTATATGAAATGTTTTACTACACCATACAGCAAATAAACTCTTGATGAAACAACCTTTCAAAAATATTAAATTAATAAAAATACTAATGAAAGTATTTTAAGAAGGTTTTCTTTTTACTTTTGCCCTCATTTCTTTCATTTCTTAAAAGTCAGTAACAAAATTGCTGTTAGCTTGATGCATTTTCCTTTCCTTCTGGCCCATGAACACAATTACAGACTTGTGAATCACTAGAAAAAGGATAAGATGCCTCCAAAATAATAACAGTGTTGGAAGGTGAGGTGAAATGAGGAAGGTATGATGCAAATGCATCCCTTTGTGCTATGTGAAGCAGAAAATGAAAGCATCTTTCATTGCAGGGAAGTGAGTCTGAAACACATTTAGGAACAGCTAGATTTATGTTGAGTTAATATTAACTTAATATTGATTGAGATGAAACAGCAAAACATGAAGAGATACACTCATTCATATTATTATATACTTTTGGCAGCTCTATTTTTCTGTAAGCTTAATGAACGATATAGTCAAACTAATTCATCTCTAAAGATTTGCCTTATTTAGAGATCTCATACTGTCTGCTTTGTCTATCTTCTTTTAATTTGTTCAAACAAACACTTTTTCGATCCTTAAATTAAATTGGCTTTTCGTTTTTCTCTCAAGACAATTGCACATCATTAGGGAGGTGGTGGAACAAGTACAATTGCAAACATCTGCTACTACAGCGCAGTGATGCCGTAAACTGATCTGCAGTCATTGTGACTGTCAGGACTTCAAGTTTATGTAAAGGTCACATTGCTTGATTGTAGACAAATGACTCTGGGATTTCATGTCATCATTCAGGGCTTATAAACCTATTTTGATTATTTAGTAAAGTTGTTCTGTGAAAGAAGAAACTATATGAAGTCAAGTAAGGGTCCAGAACGGCTCTCATACGCATTTTTTGTTACTTCAGGAATAGTCAATCATTGACAGTGCATTGTATTTCCAGTGCTGAGGCCTAGAACTTTGCAGTTGGGAACTATGCAGAATGTTGCATAGTAATGTCACAGTATGATATAATGAATTATTAAATTGTATTTGTCCTAGGCATGGCTATTTCAGTTGATACATAATGTGAATACTGCACATGAATAGACATTATTCTTGAACTTAAAACTGAGGATTTTTGTGTGGTAGTTTGTTTTGTTTTGATTGTAGTATTCTTTTTGTGATTTTTTTTTTTTTTTTTTTTTTTTTTTGGCTGGTCACTTTTTGGTTTTGCTTTCTTTTATTTTTTACTGTCAGTGTACAAAAGTGGCTCATTTTTAATTACTTGTATCCTATCTTTTACAGCCTGGCAACCTGTGTATGATCCAACAGGAATTGCTTCCCTTAACAAGGAAATAAAATTTCCCAATTACAGAAATTAGCTGTACAAATAAGTCACCTTTACCTAAATCCAAAAATGTTCTCACACTCCCAATTGTAGCTGTAGTCAGAGAAACTGTGTACCTACTTCCCTTTAGAGATCAGGATCTTAATTTTATTTGGACAAATCTTCAGTTAGTATAAATTTGAATTGCTTCATTGCCTTCAGAAGAGTGATAGCAATTTATGCCAGCTCAGAATGTGGTGCTTAATCTTGGTACAGAGAGAGGAAGCTGAAAAAAACCACCTTATATCAACTTAAAAAAATAGCCTCCAGTCTTAAGACAAGATGATGGAAAATTTAATGCAAGTTATAAATAGGGCCATTAATTTGATATACAATGCTCTAGCAGTATACTCCATTAAGCATCCATATTTACTTAGCTGCTACCATGCTACCAACATGACATAGCAAAGTTATTATGGGAAACCCTTCTGTAATATTGTGTTACTTTTGTGTCTCAAACTTGGTTAAAATGCACAGTTGTACAACAAAATTTCTGGGTTTGCCAAGTGCCCACCTATTATCATAATATCCTGTGTTAAAACAGGGATGAAGAAATATCTTATGTCTGATTCTGAATCTCCTTGTTCTATGAGTTTAGACTTGACTCAAATAAAATTAAATTTTATTATGATGTGAAAAACATTAAAATCTTGTGTGAAAAAAACATGTAATTGTTATAAACCATTTTTTAAATCACAAATTTTAAAAAAGGGCAAGAAAAAAAAAAGAAAAAAAATCAAATGATAGGGTTAGATGATTGTGTAATAAAGATAAATTGTGTTTTGGTCTCAGACAAGGGCAGAAGGCAGAAGCACCCTTCCCACTGTTGTGATCAGAAAGAGAGACACCAAATATAGACTCACAAGGACCTCCAAGGTCAGTGAATTCAATTGTCATAAAAGCAGGTAATTATTTCATAATGTCTTATACATGTAATTCATAGTGTCACATTACATTGCCTACAGATGGCTTGGGGGAGGGCTTTGTTCTCACCATTCTTTCCTATTCTTTTGTGACTACAAACAACTCCTAATTAGTATCTTAAATATATGAATTTCAGTCCTTCCTAAAATTTCCAGGTCCTCAGAGTAATGCTACTTCCCTCTCATTTCAGAAAACTGTGTCAAGGAATATCAACTGCATACTGAGTGGAGAGGTAATCTGATTAGATTCTGCAGTTTTAGATTCTGACCTGTTTTCACTTTTCCCATGGATCAGTTCAGTAGCAGCAATTGTACAGAAAGAAGACTTGAAATAGCACAAGGAGCTGTGCTAACAGCTTCACAGTTAACTCGCTCAATACCTTTCCCCCATCACAGTGATTTTTATAAATTGATGTTTGGTTTCTTGGCTTGTTGTGGGGTGAAGCTTTTCTGATGTTTTTAGTGTTTTTATTAGTTGGTTTTTAGTGTTTTTATTAGTTGGGGATGTTTGTAGGTTATCTGGCTTGGGTTTTTCAAGTATTTTTATTTCTCTTGTTCAGCTTTCATCCATTAAGTTTTCTTCAAAAAAACACAACAAAAACATAGCCATTCTCCAGCTGAAGATACATCTTATGTTCCTCAGAAAGAAAGAATGAGTTGTCTGACAGGTGATATAAAAAAACTTGCTTTGATTCTTCTTGAGTCTGTAACTTTTATGTATATAAGTTAACTAGAGGACTTCAGTCAATAATATACATAAAGAATTTCCTTCACATTAACATGTTTTTAATACTTAAAGAAATATGGATTAATTATGAACACTTCCAACTTATCTATAGAAAAGACTAAACTGGACTAGGATAGACTAGACTAGAGTATTTCAGTTGAAAGGAATTTGTAACCATCATCTAATCAAACTGCCTGACTAATTCACGGCTGACCAAAAGTTAAAAATGCTGTTAAGGGCATCACCCACGTGTGTCTTAAACTCTGACAGGCTTGTCAACTCTCTAGGAATGCTGTTGCAGGGTTTGACCACCCTCTTAGTAAAGGAATACTTCCTTATGTCCAGTTGGAATTTCAACTTGTGACACTTTTTTTCCCCATACATCTCATCACTGGATCCCAAAGAGGTAATCTGCACCTCCCTCTCCACTTCCCCGCCGCAGGAAACTGTAGGGAACAAGATCTTAAGCACAGTTAAAAGCATGAGTATTTTCATATGTAGGATTTAGATGCATATAATTATCTTTCTGTAGATGCAACTTTAATTCATCCAAAGACTGGGAAAGAGCTGTGACTTGCTGCAATCTGTGGAATTAAAATGCTATTGATAAAAGATTGGCATGTTCTGACTAGCAGTAGCCTTGTTTACAGCAGCATGGGTATGTTCTGAGGCATCTACCTATGCCTCAGAAGAATAAATTGATATGGTCCAAAGGAGAAATTTATTGAGGAAATATTTTACATTCAGTGTATCTTTTGTGATACAAGCACAAAATTTTAGAATTTATCCTAAACATTTCTGTACCAAAAGCAACTCTTCTAGTCATTACAGGGGTTTGTACCCATAACCACATGCAATACTTTATGTACTGATATTTGTTGACAATAAGATCATGCTATGGCAAATATCTGAAAATAAGTGATGGAAAAAATGACAAAGACAAATGGATCATAGTTTCTCTCTTGAGATGTTTGTTAGAAACTGCAGTTCTTTTGCTATACCTTTTCTCCTTTTTTCTTTCTTCTTGCAAGTTATCCCAAATCAGTAATCAATGTCTCAGTCTTTACATGTTTCATCCAAGACAAATAGAAAGGGAGGAAAACAGCATTTCTTATACCAAATGGCCACTGAAAGATTTTTCAGTGAACCATCACAGCAGTTTACATCCACTGTTCCAGGAGACCATGATTTATGCAATGTTTCAATACCTGTCTCCAGAAGTGTTGTTCTTCACACTCAGTATCCCTTTAGGATATAGTGAAGTCATTGAATTAATTGCCAGACTTCAACCATAAGAAAAATGACACATTTTTTTCTTTAATTGCCTCTCTGATTTAGATATTCCAAATGTTTAAAATCTCTTTATTTCTATGTAGAAGAAACCATACAGACATGCAAAGGAAAGTATGCAATATCTGTATTCTTCCAATTATTCCACTGACAAGAAGAAATGAAAATCAAAGTTACTAACTATAAGGAGAAAAGGAATAATTTTAAAGTGATGCATCAAGCTTTGAGGTGTTTTGGAATGCATGTTGTAAATCCTAGAAACTGTTCTTAAGAGAATCTCAGTGATCTAGAAATCACTCTGAAAAAAGCTGCTATTCTTTGAATGCTATCTCACTCTTTGGTGTGTAGTAATTGAACTAATAGAAAGTTATATTCAATCTTAGAGAAACTTAACCCAGCTTGAAATTAGGTTTTAATCATAATTCCTGCTTAGAGAAATCAATACAAAGCTAGTAAGCATTGTGTCCCTTCCACAAGTTTTTAAAATGCTATATTCCTACTGTATAATAGTCTATTTCATATCAATATAATCTGAGCTACAAAAAGTCAGCTAATTACGTTTTGGATAATGAAGGTATATTCTGAACACTTCAGAGCTATCAGTCAGACACAGTATGTTTGATACAGTTATGTTTCCAAGATCTTCTGAATGCTCGAGGGTCTTGAATATAGATGAAAGTTACAGAGCAAACAAATAATAAAATCAAAGCTAAAATGGGGACTGAAGTGGTAAATCAGCTAGATGCCCTTTATCTCTGGAGATTAGTGTTCCAATTCTGCATCAGGACCCATAGTGAAAATAATTTTAATGGCTTCAATCTGATCCCCTGGGTGCAGTTTATCCATATTACAGATTTCACTGTACCATTAAGAATGACATATATTTTTCTCCTAAAGAAAGATGTGGAACAGGAATAACAGGGGATACTTCACAGACCAGGATTGATGTATGTTGGCAAAGCAATGTGTGAAAACTGTGGGCCCATAATAGCCAGGGGATTAAATGGGGATTAAGGTACAGTGAAAGGGGCTATTGAGAACTCTGAATGACCTCTCTCTGCACAATAGTGCTAATATTCAGGCCTTAGCTTCATGGACACCATTTTTATCAGTATAGTTAATAACTGTAATATATTAATATATATCTGAAGATTGGGAGTCTGTAGTAGCTTATCTCTTACAAGGCTGGGTGCTGCAAATAAAGAAAGTGAAAACTTTTCACTTTTTCTGCTCTAAAAGTGTAATAACAATGAGATTAGGTTGCATTTTAGAAACACTGCAATAATAATAGTAAACTAATATGCTTGTAGAGTTTGTTCAGTATTTTTTATGAAAGCTGTAGAAAGTTGAGGCTCATAAACATGAAGTCTAGCTTGATGTTTCAGAGGTAATAATCCAAACCATTATATTCTTGGTTATTCTTGGTGTTATATTCTTGGCCAGTGTTTTATGCATCACAGAGTGGGTTTGGAGTTTATTTCAGCTTTTTTTTTTGTCTCGGCATTTTGCTTAAATCTGTTCTTCAGATAATAATTAATGCAGTTGTTCTTTACAATCACATTTTCTCTCAGTTCATCTGGAAACTTAGTTTACTTTTATGGGCAAATAGGAGATAAGAGTTACAGGACTGTAGAGCACTTGGAAAGGAGAGCATCAGGGAAAGCAATGGAGGGAAGGATGGAAGAGGAAGAAGGGGGGACTGTTGATTTCCAGGTCCAGGATGTGCTGTACTTTGATGAATCTGGGCATGAGCAACAGAAGTTGAGCTTTTCTATGTCCTTCAACTTCTACACCCAATGTGCCTCTACACCCAATGTGCCTCTACACCCAACATGCTTTTATAAAATAAAAACCAATTTACTTGAGGAAAGAAAAAGATTAATTGAGCAAGTCTGTTAAAGGAATCGATTTCTTTTTTGTATGCTTTAAACCAAAATATTCTCCATAAGCCCTTCAATACTCTGAAACAAACAACCGATAAAGGAAAAAAAGCTTTTGTAATGAAATATTTTCCTTGGCAACAAGTTTTTGCACAAAGCATGCTTCTGCTGAAATACCAGCTGTGAAATGTGTTCCATGAAATCAAGAGAAAGCCTTAATCTTCCAGTCGTTGGCATTTTACTTATGCATTCAGCATGTATTATTATCAATCTTGTTATTATAGAACATAGCTAGCTTTGTCTTTGTTCAATGACAATAGTTATGGACAAATTAGAGTTTAAAATGCATTTTTGTCTTGTATTTGAAATTCCAAGACAATTTTTCATGCAGTGAGAAAATGGTACTTGGAAAAAAGCATAGAAAAAATTACATACAGTTATAAAAGTACCATACTATGCTTTTATATATGTATATACTTTGGTTATTTTCAGCAGATTACTGCAAAATTCTTGTAATGTAACCTTTGCATAACATAAATTTTGCTCTAAGAATAAAATTCAGCAGAAAGTATAAAAGGGCAAAAATGCAGATCCACTTTTTGATAATCCCAGGCTAATGTGTGTGCTCTCATGAAATCAACAGATAATTTAAGGACTTGATATTAAACCAAGGGAAATTTGTAGATATTGACCAGCCTTGGTTTCATTCCATCTAGAAACTTAAGGTAAGTTTATGAAAATTCTAATCCTAAACCCTAGTTCATCCTTATTGCAGATCTATGGACGCCATGGATCTTGGAGAAATTAGATAACTAGGATCTTATTCATTTAATTCCACAGGGAATGACTATCAAGCTGCTTCCATCATTCTCCCATTCAAAAGAAATAATTCAATTTTTTTTCCACAATCAGTAAAATATCTTACACTTGTCTGAAGCATCAGAATTAAGAGCTGTTTTGAAATGTTAGTTCCTGTAAGATGAAATAAAAATTTGTCACAATGGCCTACCTAACTTCTCTAACGATTGCAGTAGAATGCAAAGTCAGTTTACTGTCCTGTGCATGGATATAGATTGGAACACTGTGCAACTTTAAGAAAGGCTTTCTTCCAGTGTAACTCACATTATAACATGTTTAGGTGATTGCAGATAACTCATAAGAAAACCTATCGTGAGGTTTCAGGCAACCTTTGCAGTCTTATCTACTTAATCTACTTATATACCAATGTACTCCAGTCAGATACTGACATACTTCAGTGCTCATGCACGCTCCTGCTCCCAGCTAATTACAGTTTGCCCTTGAGATACTGCCTAGGAAGGATAACTGTATGTATCTGAGGTGATGAGTAATAAGGCTATATTTCTCAGTAAATCTGTGAAGGAAAATTTGAAAAATTAGGATCCAGGAAAAAGAGATATATAAGTCAAAGCAAAATTAATGGTATTTTTTTAAACAAACCAAAAAAAAAAAAAAAAAAAACCTCAAATGGTACTACACTGAATTAATAAGAAAAAATAAAACTACATAGTTTTAGAATCTAGAGGTTTATTTTCTAAAAAAAAATTTCTGACCAACACTATGGCCAGTTGCCTACAATAATGGAAATTTCTGTAACCAGAGTAATCTTTCCTGCTATGGCTACTTGTCTTCACTGCTGCAATGTTTCATCAGAAATAATTTTATGACAGGAAAGTCTGAGGATGAATCCAGGTTTTTACACCCTCTTGGTGATTGATTCTGTGAGAAAAAATAATCCACTGAAGTTTACTATTATTTTGTATTCTCCGAGTTTGTAGCAGCTGCACAGACTTTTGACTCCACACCCAAACTTTAATGTATGTTGTAATATGCCTTGCCTCTACCTGTAAGGATGTGTTTGTGCCTGTGAAGGCATGACAATTAAATAACAGTACTCAAGGTGACATCCACTACTGCAGGCTTGCATCCCAGTCATGTACTTTATTGCACAATGTCTGGAGGAGTAGTTGTTATTTTAGTTCTAATTAACTAATTCTCCTTCCCTCCTTATTGTCACAACAAATTGGTTACAGACCTTCTAAATAGTCTTTCTATAACAAAAGTAGGCAAATATGCATGAATGTCTGCAAAACACTTAAAAAACAAATTTTGAAGAGGGAAGATGTCAAAATTATTATAGAAAATGGGTTTGGTTTGAGTGAAGTTGTCCCATCTGCCAGCATTTTCACTCATTGCCTGTAATTGACTCTGAGGGGGAAAGGACAGGCAGATTGAGGAGGAGACGTGAGTGCTGTTGTAGTGGGTTGACCTTGGCTGGACAGCAGGTGCCGACCAAGCCACTGTATCACTCTCCACTGGGATAGAGGAAAGAAAATAAGATGGAAAGCAACTAGTAGGCTGAGATAAGACAGTTTACTTAAGTGAAAAAAAAATAAGAAAAGCAAAAGTTTGCCTGCACAGGAGCAAAGGGGGAAAAATTAATCTTTACTTCCCATCACTGAGCGATGTTCACACACTTGCCAGGAAGTAGGGCTCCAGCACACTAGCAGTGGTTTCAGAAGGCAAACACTGCAAAAGAAAAAATAACCACCACCCCTATTCCTCCTCTCTCCCTTAGCTTTTATATCTGAGATGACATCACCTGATATGGAATATCCCTGTGGCTAATTTGGTTGTGTCCCCTGCCAGCATTTTTCCCACTCCCAGGACCTTGATGGGTGTGTGATTGTTAGAGAGACCGCCCTGATGCCATGCCAGCACTGCTCATCTGTAGCCAAAACACATTTTGTCAACACCTTTCCAGCTACCAATGCAAAGCATAGCACAGTGAAGGCTGTATGGGAAAATGAGCTCCAGTTCAGCCAGACCTAATACAATCTATACCCTTATTCCATACCATTTTGCATCATACTCAGATTCCACATAATTTATATATCATCCAACTGTTCCATTGCATTATTTCTCATTACTGAAATCCCTTTTTACCCACACCTACCATTTAAATTAAATCCTTAAACCATCTCTATACCAAACATACATTTTCATTACCTACATCCCCAATCCTTTCACAGATAGATATTATTTTCCCCTTTCATGGGCTCTTAACATGGCATATTCATGGGAGTGGCCCAATGTAGTCAATTTGCCTCACCATATCACATGTCCTGATGTTTCATGGACCCATCGGGCTATACAATTTCACTCCTAGTCTATATCTGCCTTAGTTATTTCAGCCGTGGCAATCTTATCCACCTGTTCTTTGCTCGGATATTCTTCAGTGGGCATGTGAGCATCTACAAGATGTACTTTCAGAGTCATGTTTTCTACCTGTGTGGTGATGTCCTGCCACAATGCAGCAGCCCAGATGACTTTACTTCTGCATTGCCAGCTGGTTTTCTTTCATTGCTGCAGCCACCCCTACAGGCCATGAGTCACCATCCAGGAGTCAGTGGAAAGATAAAGTACAGGCCACTTTTCTTGTTCAGCAGTCTCTAGCACTAACTGGAAAGCTTTCACTTCTACAAATTGGCTTGACTTGCCTTCCCCTTCAACAGCTTCAATGACTTGTGTGGGATTCCGCACATCAGCTTTCTGTCTCCAAGGGTTTCCTACCACATGGCAGGATCCATCAGTGAATAGAGCATAGCCTCTTTTGAGGTGCTTCTTGGGCACAAGTCACCTTTTCAGGTAATGCTCTAAAATATCTGCCTTCTGGCCAGTCCATAGTCTTGTACAGGATTCCTGGGAAATTTGGGGTTCCCATTCAGGCTCACCCACCTACTCCATATCACACTGGATGTGGGATGTGTTGAGGGGATGTCTCCTTTGAACATCCAGTGCAGAATGGACAATTGTGGTGCCAAGAGGAGACACGCTTCTGTCCCAAAAACTTCTGAGGTGGCTTGAACCCCCTCATAGGCTGCTAGCATCTCTTTTTCTGTTGGAGTAGAATGGCCTTCTGATCCTCAATAACCCCAGCTCCAAAATTCTAATGGTCAACCCTAGGTTTCTCCTGCAGTCCTCTGCCAGAGGCTCGGTGGGGCCCTGCTCCCCAGCTGCAGTGCAGAGTATATTTTGCATGGCCGGTCCTGTCTGAACAGACTCAAGAGCTCCTGCACGAGCTATTTCCTGTTTGATCTGCTCAAGGCCTCTTGTTGCTCAAGACCCGCCTCAGAATGGTTTTTCTTCCAGGTCATCCAGCCAGCATCAGCCCACCAGAGCCATTCAGAGGTCATTTAATTAACTGTCTCTAAGAACAGGAATGGCAATGACTTTTGCCCAACTGATTTTCATGCGTTTAAAGAAGGTTCCTTCTTAGGGTGCAACTCTTGACTATGGACTTTCATATGAGCTGAAGAGGTTCCTGCTCAGGATATGTCTTGATTATTTTGTCCATCTGGTATGATGCAAAATCTTCCTGGAGACCAGCTTAGCACAGAGTAAACTGTATGATACAAAGGCCAATTTAAAACATTTGGAAAATTGTAACTGAGGTCAGGAGTAATACAGTTGTGTAGTCATGGTCAGTAGCTTTTCAAAGAAATATATTTACATAATTTAGTTTCAGACAGGTAAATACAGGGACTTATTTCAAGATATTTATTTCCCTAGATGTTCTATAATCAATGGACCTAAATAGATCAGATGCAGAAAGATTAACTTCATTGCTAACATAGCACAGCTTGTTTTCACTGTGTGTTATTCAAGGTGGAGTTTGCTCCAGTCTCCTCTAGGTAAAATTCCTTGGTTTTATATTGATCTCTCAGAGTTTCTGTATTTTGTTATTCTTCTGTCTGTTTTATCCTTTCTTCAAAGAGTATTTGCTATCCTACTGTAGCAGAAATGCTGTATGCATCCATGCTTGTATCATTTGTAAGAGTAGTCATCTTTCTTTTGAATGCTTTAAAATTTAAAATGTGATAGACTAAATGTAATATTCATAGGGAAAATGGAAATTTAAAAAGGATTTCTGGGTAGATGCTTATGTATTGCCAACAAAACAAAGAAAATTATAGCACTGAAGAGAAAAAGAGAAATCACATATATGCAAGGACGATATTCTATCAAAGAAGAATAATTCACTTTGTCCTACCTTGGGGTTAAATGCTCACTGCTGCTTGGGAAAGCTTGTGTTTCTTTTCTGCTGTGTATGTCTGTGAATGTTTTATGAACCTAACTGCGCACAGGAATCAAGTTTCTTAGACAGACACAGTTTATTCAGAAGAATAAAGATACAGCAGAAAGTTATTGATTTTTGAGGACTCTACGCCTTGTGAAAAATTAACCAGACATTCCTACCAAATCAATTGTATTACCCTTGCTGTCTCAGGACTTCTTCAGGACATCCATAGCATGTTTTCAGTGCAAAATTGTCTGTACTATCATTTCTTTCAAAAAAGCTGATTCCTGCTGTCTCCTTTGTCTACGATCGTATGTTCCAGACTTTCTGAGTATGCATATACGCATGTCTCTGTATAGGAGTTCTGGTGTTTATGAGGAATAAAGAGGCTAAACTTCCAAGGTTAACAAATTTAGAGGAGTGTCAAATTCAAAAATCTTTGTCATAAAGATGAAGTCTTCTTTTCTGATGAAACTGAAAATGCAAATTTTATACTTTTCCACAATGCTTAAAATGCTGTTTAAGAAGAAACAGTACTAGATTAATGTCCTTTCTGTCTCCACTACCAAGGGTTTCTCTCTTGAAACTATCATTAAAGCTCACAGGTACAAATACTAAATCTTGGTAAGATTTTGTGTATCCAAAGCAAAAACTTGCTGCACTTGCCCATACACTAAAGAAATTTTATTTAGCAACTGACAGCTATACAGCTTTCACTCAGGAAATTTGCTCTATAGACCATGAGTAATTATTTGTTCCTCATGAACATTATTTTGTAGCTTTTCTCCTGTTTCAAACTTACTTTTTTTAAAAATTGCTTTTATTTTCCATCATAGTTATTCACTTTTAGCTTTCCTGAACTGGAGAAAGCCTGGGTGTTCTTGGTTTTGAGATAACTTCATCAAGTTAACACAAGTAAATTGTCCATGAAAAGATTCTGTTAACCTTCCTATGTGTTTAATACCTCTTGCAACTGTGCAACAAGGGTTTTATGCATCCTCATTTCTCACTAATAGCAACTATCAATGCTGTAACACTGACCAGGAAAGGCCTATTTATTTTGCAGTTAGATTTTACAGTTTCATTTGCTAATTGTGGAGGGATTTGCTTCTATGTATTAGCCATTACTCTAGTGCATATATCTGAGCACATGCTGAGGACTGGTCCCCCTACAAGTCTGGTATAACACAATGAAAATTATCAGAATCTACCTTCTGCAGAAGTCTGTGGGACATAGCCTGGATAGAAATGAGCAGCTGTGACAATTCTGGGGTACATGACAGAAGCAGGAACACACGCAACCAGCAAAGAGACTTAAACTCTTGTAAAAAACAGGCTTTCCTGCACTTTTTGGGAAGACTCATGAGACCCCAAAAAATTACATCTTCTTATGCTATGAACAATAAACCTCTAAACATGATCAGGTTTGTCTTGATAGATGACAGAAGTTCCCAGGGGGAGCTTCAAATATATGGTAAGAGAAGTCCAGGCTGACACATTTTTATCCCAGGTGACTTCTTGGGTGTTTGAAATTTTTACGTAAATTTATGTAAGGTGTCAGTGTACAGGTTCTGCTGTTTGAACTAAACTTCTTGGTTTTTTAAACACCTATTTTCACAAAAGTGATGAATGATTTTCCATCTCTTTAATTTTCTATGTAATTTAAATGGTTATCAAGAGCTTAACCATTCTGCTTTTGTAATTATAAACAATGAGATTTTATATCTAAACTATGTTTTGTTGTGTTTAATGAGTCCCTAGACAGCAAAAAAAAAAAAAAAAAAAAAAAAAAAAATCCTTTCTGAAATAGGGCTTTTGGTGAGAAAAGGCCAGAATGACCCAGGAAAGAGGAGCTGAAGTGTAAGGTCCTGTACTGGATGTGTGAATTTGTATTCTGTTTGGATTTATCTGGACTACTAAAAGAAACAGGTGAGAAACTTCAAAATATATATAAAAAGAGCAGATAAGATATTCTCATTGATGGTTTGTACCAGGAATTTAAAATTGAAAATGTCATAGTTCAGAAGCAATTTCATAGCCTTCACGATATTAAAAAAAAAACCATGAATAAATAGACAAGAAGGTTTAAATTGGAGCATGTCTTGTCTCCAAATGGAATCAGAGATTTTAGGTAGGGAAACAAAGGTTTTAATAAGAACTCCTCTGAAATGCAATTACTGAGAGGGTTTAATGACCTGTGTTTGGGTTTTTTTTACATTTGTTTCACTGTAAAATGGAATTGAATTTTAAAGTTTTAATCCAGCTGGTGTTTCATCTTAAATTGAGTTTAACTGTTTCTTGAAATTACCCCAGGGGGTACAGAATTTGAGTTGTTCAGAGCAAATAAGGAAGATCAATTCAATATCAGCATTTCCAGGTTCTCTGCAATAATATTCACACATAATCTGTTGAAAGTATGGATCTTTCTTTGGTGATGATTCTACAGCCATTCAAACATAAAGACTTAAATAATAATAGTAATATTAATAGTAGCAGCAATTATAATAGTAATAATAGTAACAACAACAATATTAATAACATTATTAATAATCAATATAATTATTTAATCATAACCATCTGAAGTATCAAAGATTCTCAGATTCCAGATCATAGGGAAATACATATTACAAAACCAAATATGAGCTAAATAATCACAGTATTCTATCAAAAATAATAACTTTTTTCTAGTTTTTGTGCATTGTCTTTTAAATAAGAGAGGTTATGACATGATTGGCTTAGTCTGACAAAAGATACTTATTTTAATTAGCTGATGGGTTAAAAAATCTGAGTGATATCATGTTTTCCACAAAGTCAGTCTTGACACATCTTCATCCTGTTCTCTGCCATTTGCTAAATGATACTTCCCAAGTAGCAGTCCCTGCAGAGCCACACTGAATGCAGCCAGAAATACAGAAGCACAATGACAAAAAAGGGCCATTTTCTTGTACGTTTTAACTGAATTTGATGATGCTAAGGAATTTATAAGAAATTAAAAGAGTGCAATTTATAGAAAGGAGCAGCTGGGAAGTAGAAGGAAAAAACTTTAGAAGTCATGAATTGTAGAAAGCTGATTAAAAATTCAAAATACTAAACACATTGCTTATAATTAATCACAAATAAAAGTTGTTTAAAGAAGAATAGATAAATAATAATCCTGTATTACTGTAGGTGTACTAAATGGAAAGGGTAAATTTGTTAAAAAATTGATGCAGAGCTGACAGATGTATTTGATAAATACATCTGCACCACATGAAAAAAACCAGTATGTTTATTTAACCTTAAGGGGATGATGAGCTATATTCCAGCCGCCTAGAAACTGAGGAGACTTTAACAGCTGCTAAGCATAAACATGAGGCTTAACTTTAAAATATCTGAGTCATGTTAATTTTTAATATTCTTCAGGTATTTGGAATATTCCAGTGTAAAGGAACGATGCTATGGATGTGACAGTCTGCAGTAAGGGCAGGCAGGATAACCAGGGTATTAACAGGTTGCTTAGTCTGATGCCCATCTGGATGAAATAATAGAAGAGTTAATATAATAACCAGTTAATAAAGAATGAGAGAATATAATTAATACTAGTCAAAATGGCCTTATGAAAATAAAGCTTGTCAGACAAGCTTAATTTTTTTATGGGTTTACATATTTAGCAGATGAAGATATCACTGAAAACTGAATATGTTTAAATTTCTGTACAACTTTTTACTTTAACCATATGACATTCAGATTTTTTAAAATTATCTTTAGACTCAATCAAAATAAAGCATATGCCAAACAGAATAAAAATTGATGGATCTCCAAAAGTAGCTGTCAGTGAAGACTGACACTGAATGAGAATGTTGTCAGAGGAGCTGATATTCAATCTGACACTACTCAATAATTTTTCTTTATCCAGGATCTAGGAATAAATATGAAATTGCTGCTGAAAAAAAATAGTTTATAAGAGACAAGAAGAATTGCAAATAACAGTGAGGGACAGGCTTACACTAGAGAGGCACAGCACTGAGAAGCCTGAGGTTACTGGAATGGCAAGGCTGTGAGTCTCTAACAAGGGATTCATGCCACTGCCCCATTCTCTAGTGCTACATAAAGGTGGTCTGAAAAGCCCTGATGCCAAAAGACTATGCAGGCAGTAATGGAAAATCAGCTCAAAGCAAAAAGGTGCTATGGCCAAAAAGCATCTGAAATTCTCATACAGAAAAGCAAGGAGGTGGTGAATTAATCACAGCTAACATGTTCAGAAGAATATTCCTGTCAGTGTTTTTTATCAGGTATTTAAAAGTGGAAGAGCAAATGCAGGAGTTACAAAATTATTATGTGGACTAAAAGTGTAACAACTAAATGTGTATAAATTCTCAAAAATAATTACAAAAGAGAACTTCTTGGCAATGCAAATGCACCTTCGGCAAGACAGCAAAGAAGCAGTGATTATAATATCAGAAAAATTCAGACAAACAAAGGTAGATTTAACTGTTTATTCTAAAAAGAATTCTTGTTCCATCTCAAAATGATTTGTTTCAAAACTGGCAGGATTTGTAAGAAGTCATAGATTTTACTATTAAACACTCAAATCTATTAGAAAAAGCAGACAAGTATTAACTTATCAAACTCAAATGTGATTAAAAAAAAACCCAAAAAAGTGTTTTGCAGGAACAACTGTTGGGTTTTTGGTTGTTATTTCATAAGTATTAACGAAAGATTGCTGTATTCTCACATGGATTTTTCCAGGGGAAACTGATCTAATCCTTTATATAAAAATGCATCTATTAACTTCCTGGAGTCTGTAGTTCATCTCACTCTGTACCTCTGCAGTTACCACATCAACTGACGGATTCTTTTTGCAACTTTTAAAATTTAAGGCTTTTTAAAATTTATCCTGTTACATCTTAGTACTATGTCTATTCTTTTTGCCAAGTCAGAGCACGTTGTCAAAGTCGTGTTAACACATGTTGTTCAATTGCCACCTAACTTTGGATAAGCAAACCTAAATCTTTCTATATATTATTCAGGTATGCACCACTATTATTAGACTCTAATGTTTTATATGGAAATATTTTTTGTATTAGCATTTGAATAAACTGTTTGATAAATTAGGGTAAAAGTATTTTCCTTCAGGAAAAAGACAATCACAGTAAACTATGCCTTGAAGTGTTGTACTAAGAGAAACTACTTATACCAATGAAGAAGGCTTCAAAATCAATGCATTTAAAAATAAATATTGTTTTATTTTTGCCCTAGTTTGAATTTTCCTTGAAATGCAGTTTCAGATAACTGTCTGCCATAATCCAAATCTCATCATCCAAAGTACAGAAGAAACTAATAAGAAACTCAAGGAATGAAAAATACAATTTAGACTTTATTTCTTCCACAAACATGAATGTGAAGGTGAATGAGTTACTGTGCTTTAAAAGTCCCTCACCACAGGTCCATCAGGAGGAAAATATTGACTCATAGAATTCTAAACACTTTGTTTTAAATAGTTCTATTTTATAAATTTTCATCACTTCCAAAGCTAAGTAATATCCTTATAGGTTCTGAAGAGGCTTATGGAGTTGGAGGCAAATAACAGTTGGGACCCAGCCTCTAGATATCTTTGCTTGCGAGGTTTTGTATTTCAGAGATATTTGATCAATTCCGGAGCAAATGTGTAATCGTAAGAGAGGTGCAGGACATGCTTGTGTGTGCTAGAACTGCTATAAATTTTTTAGGTGTGTTTTGTGGCCAGCAGTGGAGAAGGGAATCTGACATGTCTGTATGTAAATACAGATCCATTTTTCTTTTCCCTCATCTTTTCCATCTGCAGTTCTTTCATTCTAACCCTGCAGTTGTTCGTCATCCTGTCCTGAGACAGCTGGGCTGCTGTGCTTATTCTGCAATGGTTTCTGGGCATGTGCTCTACAGAGCATTTATGCCGGCAGTTTCTAGCTCTGTTTTCTTTGGAAAATGGTCTTTCTGACATTTACCTTCAACCTCAATGTGTCTTTGTTGCCTAAGTTTGGTGTGCAGGTGATTTCTGACCCTCTGTTAGCTTACTTGTCATGGAAAGTGCTTTGGTGCACTGATTGTCTAGATATGAACCTGCAAACCAAAAGCCAAAATCAGTCCAGGATGAATGACAGCATTTCTTTCAACAGCTGGAGAACCTGCAAGGGAAAACTGGTGGTTATTTCCCTAACAGCACTGCAGTTACAGGTGGGGACCAAGTCACAGCCACACATTAGCTCCAAATGTGGGAAGAGCAGCAAGTAAAAGAGTGTACTCAGGAGATTGCAATAAAATGATTCCTTGGTTTTCAGAACAGTTACAATTTGCTTTGGTAGACAAAGGAACTATCCCAGAGCCTGCTGAGTGGTGTCTGCATGGCCTTTACTCCAAGAACCTGAGGTATAGACTCCATTTTCCCTAACATTAGACATTTAGGCTCCTTTTATAATCAATTAAAGAAATGGACCTGCCTGGAGTGTGAATCATCTGATCTATTTTAAACACCAGGCTTACAACAGAAAAGTGTGACCTAGAAGTGTTTTATTTATTTCAACGGACTCTGTAGCAAGCCTAGAGAAAATGCAGACAAAAATACCTACATTTAGTGAGATAAATTTGAAGACCTTGAGAAAGTTAGTAGCTGCTAGGTTAAGACTGAATTGGAGTGAAGAACAATTAAAATCCAGGTTTAAGGGTCCAAATTTCAGCTACATCCCATTAAACACATGCAATTTTTTTTATTGCTTCTGCATTCCAGATGATCTTACCACTGTCTAAGTTTAGAGAATAAGCTGAATGTTCTGGAAGGAAAGGTGCTCATTGCTCCTAGGAGTGGGCAATTGTATCAAACCCCATTGTTTACTTCTGATGTTTTCTTCACTTTCCCATACCCTTCAAAAGAATTAAATATCTAATTCATATGGTCTTAGCCCAGCTGCAGGTCTCTCAAATGCATACAGACACACCCATATGCACCTCAAGTACTGTGGCCAGTTCTGGACCCCTCAATTCAGGAAGGCATTCAGGTGCTGGAGTGTGTCCAGAGAAGGGCAACAAAGCTGGTGAAGGGTCTGGAGCACAAGTCCTGGGAGGAGCAGCTGAGGGGGGTGGGGGTGTTTAGTCTGGAGAAAAGGAGGTTTAGGGAGGAACTTATCGGTCTCTTCTCCCAGGTAACTAGAAATGGGGCAGGAGAACATGGTCTTACGTTGTGCCAGGAGAGGTTGAGGTTGCACATTAGAAGAAATTTCTTCACAGAAAGGGTGACTGGACATCGGAATGGGCTGCCCAGGGAGCTGGTGGAGTCACTGGAGGCGTTGAAGGAAAGCCTGGGCATTGCAGTCAGTACCATTGCAGTCTATTTGGTACAGCGGTGTTCAGTCATAGCTTGGGCTTGGTGATCTCAGGGGTCTTTTCCAACCTAGCTGATTCTGTGATACTGTGATATCATCTCAAGGTATTATTGGATCTGGTAATTGGTACCTCAAATCCCAATCTGAACTTATTTTGAGAGCACATATTTTTGGAGGGGAATTTTTGTTAGTTTGTTGGTTGGCAGTTGGTTGGTCGGTTGGTTTTTTCCTGTTCATCAAAGCAACTCACTTAAAAGGAAAGGGAATATTTTTTAGGGAAAAACTCATGACTCAATCATAAGTTTCATAGCATACATTCAAGATCATCATCATGCAATTATACAAAGTATTCCTGTAGGACAATCTCCATGAATAAACATAAAAGGAAACAACCATAAACATATGGACTAAGTTTTGGAATAAAAAAAATGGTTAATATCTAGCTCTCCAAATTTTGCAGGTTACAGTACTGTCTTCCCATTATGATATTTGCTTTCTCATTACGTATTAATCCTATTTAGTTTGTAAATCCTTTTAAAGAAAATGAATATTTCAACAGGAACACCTTTAGATTTTGAATTGCTGCAGCTGGAAGAAGAATTAAAAGTTTTGTAATGGCAGAAAACAGAGAAGTGTTAGTCCAGCATCTATGTATCTGAGTAATAATGAAAAGGAAAAGAATACACAAACTCTATACAATAGAGGTAATTAAAAAAAAAAAACCAAAACTATTTAAATATGTGATGATTTTGACACAAGTCTCTACTGCTTGCCAACCATCTTCCTTAAGCACACAACTCACAGGGAGCTGCAATTCATCACTAATCTTATAAGTACATAACTTGTGATAAGCTTTGACAAATCTCATCTAAATGTAAAATATTACCATTCTTATCCCACAATAAACCTTTTTTCCAGAGTTGCTTACAGGTCTGCTTTAATAGCATTTAAAGAAAATTAAATATTTGTATTGCACAGAGACTAAAAGTTATTTTCTACAGCCAATTCAAAAAAACCTGAAAAAAATTCTTCATGTTGTTATATGTATACACATGCACTCATAAACATAGGCTCACACACATGAGTAAAAAAGGCCATGAATGATTTAAAATTAAGACATAGAACCTGAAATGCAAAATGGAGCCGTGTGCAGCTAAGGAGAAACAATGTGCTATGAGCAGTGGTAAAATAAATGCTGTTGCATTAATTATGTATTACCAGTGGATTGTAAATAACAAAGGTATAAGAGTTACTGGATATACTTAGAGGAGGAAGCAAAGTTATCCTATAACAAATTGCTTTTTATAATTTTATGTTCTGTAAAAGTCTGGGTGTAGACTTTAAGAATGTTAATTAATACATAATGCAATATTTTCAGTCTGCTGTCTATTTCCACAAACATTTGTTTCACATGAATAAGATAATTGAGGGAAACTGCATTAAAAATTATACCTATAAATACATTAATAATTGGAATAAAATGTACTAATTCAATGGCAATAGATATAATCCTTTCCATTTCTGTAGCACTTCCATCTTGAAGTGATTTATGAATTAATTCTGGAATCACATCAGAATTTGGACCTCTATTTGACTCGAAGCATTAGGCCGGCACTACTTCACATCTCTAGTTTTTTAGCTGGAGGAGGGATAGAATAATTGTCATCTTGGAGTAACAAACTGAGACATCTGACATGGATTATGTTGTTTAGTTTTGATTCATGATAATAATGATGATCACAGTGGAGATTTGTTTCAGTTAAGTCATTCTTGACTAGAATTGCATTAGAAACAGAATAATAAGAACACAGGTAAAACACGGGTACTTCTGAGGTGCCCCAGAAAGAAATTAAAAACATACAGTGCTGTCCAATACACTAACTAGACCAAGAAAACATTTAACTGACATGAGGAAACTGTTTTAAATCCCATTTCTCTTTGGGATTTAGGCACCTGAATCAGAGATTCTCAAAGGTGTCACTCTCTTCACAAGACCCACAACACAAAACACTATCCTGGCCTTCAGCATTTCAATTTCTATTTCACAACACCTTCCCTAGAGGAAACAGTGCTCAGTCTAGAAATGAGTGATTCAGATGAACTACTCTCTCAGGATCCAAGATGCTCCTATTTGAAATTCATATCCGTGCACTTTTCTCACTTTATACTTAACTCGTCTACAACCAGCCCACAAGCAGTGTTGAGTAGTAGGTATCTGCAGTCTGTCTTCTTCATAGCATCCCTTAAAACCAGTGCAAATATGTAATTGAAGCAGCCTAAAATATAGGCAGAGGAAACAGTAATGTCTATGTACTTTGGGTTAGGATGCTTCTCTGAAAGTGAAAATTATTAACAGTCATTGGATAAAATATAAACACATTGCAAATTATTACCACAGTCTTTCTGACGCTGCCCTGATTTTATTTTTTTTCAGCAAAACATTACTTCTTCTGATATGAAATGCCTTAACTTTTCTTGAATTCAGTTCTTGTTTGGTTTTTCAATACCCTGTCAGAAGGAAGGCAGATAATATTCTGTGGCATATCTCACAGAGTAGGTGTTTAGTTGCCCAAAGCTCCTTGTGAGGACAAAAAGTTATTTTCATCAGTTGATTCACCAAACAAATAGGGAATAATCTATGAAATTCAGCTTCAACTGAACCTATGACACTGTAGAAGGAGATTTGGAGAGCAATCTGCACCTTCAGTGCCTGATGCTTTTTCAGAACAACTCCTATCCCACTTGCCAGTTCAGAAAAAATATATTCATATTTACAATATGTCCATCATGAATTAACCCATACTATAAGAAAGGACACAGTAATCCAACACATCAGCTGTCCTTTTCTGCTGCTGTAGAGAAGCTACAGCAGCAATTTTTTTATTCCCTGCAGTACCTGGAAGCTTAGTACTTACAAAAAGGTCAGCAGCAAATTCCTGAAAGGATTTTGTTTACTGCTGCCTAGATACCCTATGGGGACTTTATTTGATAGGTCTGTAAGTAAATTAAATGGTCTATTTGCATATTGTTACAGAAGTGTAAACCTTTTATAGTGTTTAATAAAGATTTACACAATACTATAAACTTGATATATACCCTGTGCTTGTATAATTGAGACATGCTAGACAAACTGCACTCATGGTATCAATTTCTTTCATTATTTATGGTTTTGAGTAACACCATTAGTAGCGAACATATGTTGTTGTAAAACATTTGGTAATATTCTCCCCTCTCTCACACTTCTAGAGCTAAATCTCATTGAAATTCACTTATTCTATCACTCATGACATTTGTTGAGGCAAACACAGGGAAAGGGTTATATTCACCTGAGAAACCTGTAACCTGAGGAAATGCCCTGGACTTTTATCGCCTTTGTTGGGGTTTGATTATTTATCATGGCAGCAACATTGATTTCTGAAGAAGCAATTACAATGACAAAATCACATTACAGCAAGAGCTTACAATTGCAGCTGCAAATTAACCATGTAAGTAGAAATATCTAAACTGTGAAGAAGTGTAGACTGTTGTTCACTTTATGTTCAATTAATTTAGTATGTATATCTCAATCCAGGATAATTGGATCACGAACATTCAGAAGCAGAAATGTCAAAACCAGATGATTATATGCCCATACATAGATTTATTATTCATATCAGTGATAAACATAGCTCTCCTCTGGGAGAAAGAGGGAAAAAAAAATCACTGTAAATACAGATAATATCAGAAGAGAAAGTGGTCCCAAAAAACCAAATCAAACCAAAACAAACCAAAACAAAACAAAATAAAAAATCATAACAGGAGTTATGTCACTCATGGGAGTGACCATAAAAAAAAAAAAAAAAAAAAAAGCCCAAGCAACATTCAACAAAAAAAAACTATTTGAAATTATTGGCAAGATCACTACCTCCAAGTATTAAGTTGCCTCTTGCCAATCTATACTGATAGTATAAGTGGGGTTAAAGTATGAATGCTACATGGATGTAGACTTACAGCAAAGCTTGATGTCTAGGTTTAGGGCAAAGCAAGCAGGAATTACAAAATTTTGATGGTCATAATGTTTTTAATCTTTGTGAACAGAGGGTCTTTTGACTTCCTTGTGCTTGGTCTTCGAGTCTCTAATATGGTGGCAATAATAAATTCCTTATGACTTGCTGAACGGCACTGAATTTATGGAGAGGTACTCAAAGTGATTTGTGCTATAAAGACGTCAAATAATCCAAGACTATAATTCAGACTCAGAATTACAGATTTAACTTTCCAAAATAATACTAGATTTCTGGTGTTAAATAAATCTTTTCACAAACATCTGCTTTATTTTTACAGAATTGAAGAAAATCTGTACTCCTACCTTCTGGTGATATATTTCTGTTATGTCTGGAAAAGTGTTTCGTGCACCTAAATGCAGTCGTGTGCACTGTAAAAAGAGTTAAAATGAGCTGCTGGTGTTTGCTGAGATATATAATGTTTGAGATTGAGACCTCCTACATTTCTGAGTCAAAAGAAAACCTCATTTGGGTTTTGTTTTTATAAGATCTTTCTGAATACATAAGCTGTTTGTTTTTTGCAAATCCAAAACTGTGGATGTAAGCTACCTAAACGAAATGTCTCTGATTAGAAACATAAAGAAAATTTAATCTCTTTGTATTTCTAAAGCATTCATTACTCTCATATCAAGGCTGAATCTGGGTGATAAGAGAATTAATTTTATATTTCACAAAGTATATAAAGGCTTTTTTTTACAGTCTCTTTGAAGTTTTCTGAAACAAAATAAAACCCCGCCTTAAAAAAGAAGAAGTGAAGAGGTCAGTTTTGTTCATTTCCAAATTACTACTGTTACCACCTGCTGAACTACTGCTGTTTATAGAGCTACCCTAACTACCCCGACTGTGGTTTCAATTACTTTGTATGTTATAAATGTCAAGGGAAAGCAAAAGGGACATGCATTTTTTAACAAATTACTCTCTCACTCTCCTTACTAATGCCATTTTTTAACTCAGCATTTGAGAACATTCACTGAACTTATGAAGTTCTCCAAAAGGGCTGTTTATGAGCTTTTAGGCTTCATCTACCTTCCTACTTTTACAATCGTCTGTAAATGCCATGCCATCTATGCGTGTAGAAGTGAGAAGTGACTTGAATTAATTAACTGTTAATATTTAGGTGGTCATTGACACCTAATGAATGGAATATGGCCATATTTTATGGGAGAAAAAATTTCTTAAATGCCTGACTGTTTTTCAGGAGCTGAAGTGATGAAGCTACTGGTTGGCACAACACTTCTTATTCTTTGTGGAGAATGAAATAGGAAATTTTGAAGGACAAACTGCTTTAAGAATTAGAAGCCATCAAACCTAAAAGAAATATAACATAGTGTTGGTAGTGAATGAATGATAAGTGTTTGCTGGAGACCATGCCTTCCTATTCTTTTATTTCTCTTTTTCATTTAATGTTTTATTGCAATCTTGCCTTTTCTTCCAGGAGTTTGGTTGGCACCCTTTCTTGTCCTTGTTGTGAATGAGCACAGGAGATATGTTGAGATTCCTAAGGCTAGTCTGAGACTAATAGCGAACCTAAAGAAAAATAAAACATATAAAATATTGTTTTTATTTTTTGATTCACAATAGAATTGTAATTTAAAAACCCTCAATTATTAACTTGTCATATCATTACTTTAAAAACTCAATAAATTCTAAGTCAATTCTGTTTTTATCTAGATTGCTTCAGTCAGACAGGGAACTACCATGAACAAGGGTAAGGGAGGAATATGTTTGAACCGTAAAATGCACAACTAATTCCTTCTTTAGTGGAAATGGATTTGAAGATGAGATTAAATTTGGAATAATGTAACCTTTTAAAAAGCTATGTTATTACTTTATTACTGCAAGTTACATCTGGCTAGAGTCCTGATATTGCTGAAAAATCCAAGTTTCAGGTTCAATAAAAAATATGTCCTGTTTATAGTTATTACTAGTTTTAGCCGCCCTATTACACAAAAAATAGATCAAATGAAAATCAAATCAAATGAAAATCAAATCAAAAAAGATCAAATGAAAAATAAATTATCCAAAATTACTGGTTCAGCATGTTATTATTTACTCAGCAAATGTCTGCCTGTTTTTTTTTTTCCCTTTATTCAACATTTCCAGAGCAATTGGCAGATTAGAAAGATTTTTTCCTTATCTGAGTAAATCTATAGACTCCTGAAACAATTCTCCAGATGGAAAACTCTTTTCGTGTTCACAACACTTCAGTCAGCAAAATTATGGTTTTCTGCCTGGTATGAAAGGTCATGAAGATGTACTCATGAATAAGGTGGCAGAAGATCTTCATCTTACAAGGATCTGCATGGTCATGAGTCCTCAAGAACTGATGTTTTGATTTGAAAGAGCTCTTAAGGATTAGGGAATTGTTTTTGAAACATCCTCCAACGAGTGATGTGAGAGGACTTAAAGCAGATGCTCTTCATGGTGAAATTGTCAGCCTTTGACATACAACTTCTTTACAATTATAAAGGGATTAGGGAGATAGCTGTCCTTTAAAAAAAAATGGAAAAGTGAAAAAAAGGTTTTATCAATTTTAGAGCCTCAATCTCTCATTAGAAGAATGTATTAATCTAGAAAATTCACCTGAAATCATAGGAAGGCCTACAGTAAAACAACTCTAAGACTACTACATACTTTTTTCCTCCAAGGAATGTTTGTCTCATGATCACTCAAGCCGGAAAGATCTGTGCCACTTCCTGGTTTTTTAAGACCATAGCCTTAAGAATTTGATGAAATCCGTATGTTTTACAGTTATTTCTAAGATAAAGGGAATCCCATTTGTTCCAGTGTTTCTCCTTTCTCCTCTCTTTTACCCTTGCAGACCTTGCTAGCTATCCATTGCTTCCCAACACACCAGCCTCAGTGCCCAAGCCTAGTTCTGTCTGTCTCAATATCCTTGTCTCCCCCATCCTCACCTTTCTGCCTCTTCATGCCAAAAAGCAGTTTCCTCTCTTAAGCATCTATTGCCAGCAGTAGGTTACTCAGAGTGTGGAAGAAACTTCTTGCCCCCTGACAATTCAGGCGGAATGAGACAGTAAAGGGGATCCAAGCCTCCTGCTTGCTTGGGATGAAGAATACAAAGTCCTGCTGACAGGTTGTCACAGGCTGTGCAGGACTTGAGGGCACTTGGTGAGGGTGTCTCTGCACAGAATAATAATCTTCAAGACTGATGTGGTATCACTGAGTGTTTGCTAAGTTCACATTTAAGTGTTTCTTCCAGTCATACAACTTATACAGGAGAAAATCCACCAGCATTACATGTCTATCAAACGACGATTTGGACACTACTATCCATGGTAAACAAAAGAGTTTCCTAAAGATCTTAAAAGTATTTTCTCCCACCTAAATACAATTCTACCTGTTCTGACAGACACATTTTCAGTCCTAAGTCCAACAGTTGAAAACAAAATGGGGTGTTATGATGAAAAATGTAATATCTTACTACCTTGGTTTTTTATAACTCAACCTATTATGATTTTTTCCTAGTTTGAGGGCTGAGCCCTTGCTTATGTTTATAAAATCCAATATAGCCACACAGTTCAGCAATATTGAAAATATCCTTGTGGCCCACAATTCAAAACAAATAACTAAAAAGATAAGAGTAAGGCTGCCTGCTTTAAAATATGTATTTTTATGTAACTATATATTTTATTATTGTTTTATATATAAAATATATATCTTTTATAAGCTTGATTTAGCTTCTGAATCACCTCAGCTGAATTTTATGTGAAATTTTCAGAAGAACAAAGCCTCCACTGAGACTCTATTATTTCACGACTTCAGCTGCATTGACAACACTTGGGAAGCAACACTGCTCTGAAAGTTCAGCTCTCATTAAACAAGCAAGAACTGAACATGCCTTTCTGAAGACAGAATTTTGACCTTTGTTCTCCCAAAGATTTAACTCTCACATCAAATGAATTATAGAGCAGAAGCAATTTAAATAAACACACTTATATAGCATATCTGTAATGATAAACTGACACCTTCAAAACAACTCTTGCTGTAAATTTCAGCTTCACTTATTTAGCTTGCCTGTGTTATTTTCTATTACTTTAGATTTATTTCTATACACAGGTTTGTAGATTTGGCATGGATATTAGCTAATGAGTTACACAGTTCATTTTTAGCTTGTTTTATTTAGTTGAAAAGGTACCATTTGTCAAAGGAAAGCAACATTAAACAGCTGCACAACGATGAAATGCTAACTCACTGGAAATGAGCATGTCTCTGGGTGAAGAAGAAGAAATTTATGTGAAGATCCCTACACAGAAATCTTTTAATGTCCCTCACTGACTGCAGAAATAGCTCATCCTTCTTCAAAGATGGCATTTTCTGCTTCTACACAGCCCTTTTTATTGCAAATGGAGCACAAGCTTAATTCTCTCGCAAAGGGCAGAAGCCACAATAGGTCCTTGGCAAATAAGCTTTATTACATGCAGTGGGAGAAGGAGTGGAACAGGAACAACTTGACCTGGGAACAACAGATTTAGAAAAAATATCATTGAAATCCTTTTATGGAATTGGATTAAAAAATTTCTTTAGAGAATATTTTCTGCCTAACACAATATGATAAGGGTTTTAACCCAGAGGGAGAATGTCATCAGCTCCCATCTGCTGTCATTTAGCGTGGGGAAGACACCTGAAAGATAGAGGAGGTCTGAGACTGAGGGGCGAAGGTAGAGAGCTGCAATCCTAGTAAAGCAGGGAAGCAGGTATCTGACAATGAAGTCCAAACACAAAAATATCAAGTGACAGTTAACTTCAGCTTCCAGTCTGGTTTGTCTGTTCCTGGTGCAGCTCCCCTGCTCTGGCACACGGCCTTCTTGCACTTCACAAAGTCTCATCCATAATAACATTTTTCTCTTCTATAGAAGGATGTTCAGATCTCCTAGGAGTTCCTAGGATTCATTATATGTATTCATTAAGCCTTACTGAGCCTTTGATGAACTAAATAATAATCCTTTTTGACAGGCAGATAAACCAGGCTGTAGGGCACTGTGGTTCCCAAACAAATCACTGCCAGATATTGCACACAATTTCAGATGCATTCATTCGTTGCAACTTTTTCATAGTTTCCCAAAGTTTAGTATGGGAATAGAAAGATCCTATTGTGCTGGGTGATCTGTATCAATTCACTTGTCTTTGACACCAAAATGCTACAGCAGAAGTCCCTTTAAAAATGAAAGCTTAACACAAGCATAGCCAACAGGTTTTGCTTTTACAACAGCTTTTTTACTTGATATCACAGACAATGATACACATATTAAAAGGAGATTTAAAATTGACTGCAGTGTTTTCATTGTGGACAACACATCAGTGACATTAAAAAAGATTTTTTTTAATCCCCAAAGGGCTTTTAAGGAAAGAAAAAATAAAGTGTTTGGCAACATTACTTTTTCATTTGCATTCCCCTACAAATTATTACATTTTTTTAATTATAAGCTTATTAAAATAGAAGTTAGATGAAACAAAAGTTTGAGAGAGACAGTAACAATTAGTAAATCTGCATAATCAGTAAAAATAAAAAAAAAAATAGCATTGCTTATATTCAAGCAGGAAGATGCTACTAAATGTTGTTATGAAGTAGAGTAGTAGACTAGAGAGTTGTTTGCTTTAAAGTTGATATTTTTTCATAATTTATTGAAAAGAGTTTCTAAATTATCTGTAAGCCACTACAGAAAACAAAAGAATGCCACTGCTGTAAAGTAAAGGGTAAAATAACAACATCATGTCAAATTAAAAAGTTTGAAAATTAAAAGGTAAGCAAAGCAATAGCTTAAAACTTTTCTCACACACTTACTCTGATTAAAAAACCTCATGTAATGTAGCAGTAGGAAACTGCACTTCCTGCAAACTACTTTACAGATTTTAACTCTGCTTTAAAATGTTCCTTCTAATGGTCATTTGGTCATCATTCTAATGTTTATTCAACTTGGACACTATGTCAAAATCATTTTATTAATAGCTTTATATATTCACCTGCAATTCAGTTAAGTAACTGAATGGGATCCAGTAATGTGCCCCTGTCAGAGAAGTCTACAGCTGTATTAGGAGGCTGCATTAGAAGTGCTGCCAACAGGTTGAGGGAGGTGATCCTTTTCCTGCCTCAGCACTGGGGATGTCACACCTGCAGCACCAGGTCCAGTTCCAGGCACCCCAGAACAATTCATTATGATATTCAAGAGAGTCCAGCACAGGTCCATGAAGATGGTTGAGTACCAAGAGCATATGAGGAAAAGTTAAGAAAGCTGAGACTTCTTCCCAAAGATGGACAGGCTCAGGAGAATCTCTTCATTCTATATAAATGCCTGAAAAGATGCTGCAAAAAATGAGCCAAGCTCTTTCCATTAATGTCCAGTGACAGGATGAGACCCAATGGGCACAAAATGAAACACAGGATGTTCCATCTGAACATCAGGAAACAGCCTTTTAACTCTAAGGATGGTCAAACACTGAGATGGTTTTCCCCAGAGAGGTAATTACATTTTTCAAAAGCCATCCAAATGTGCTCCTGGGCAGCCTGTTCTAAGTGCCCTGCTTGAGCATGAGGGTTAGAAAAGATGACCTTCAGACCTGTGTTCCCAGCTCTTCCAGTCCGTGACTCTGAGAATGTATAACACCTCTACTGTGTAAAAGGATTTTGAATTATTGTTTTAATTGTATGATGACTACTGAATATAATTCAAAAGAAAAAGCTTAAAAGTTGCATTAAGGTGTACTATTTGATTAGTGTGAAAGTTAAATTTAGAATAGGGCTTTTAAAGCAAAGCGTTTTTAATATTAAACTCAATATGATCCTAAGGCTCTATTTAGTTTCTGAAGATATTATCTTCGAGTCTAAGTGGAATGAAGATGTCCATGTATAATTAAAGTGTTTCCAGTGACCTTCTAAGTCTTTTGCCTTTGCAGACCACTGAGACCTTTAACAAGATTTCGTGACTCTTGTTAACTCATAATCATAACAGAAAGCAGTTCAGCAATGATCAGTATTCAAAACATTCATCATTTTAGTATTCTTAGTAAATTTTACTCTGTACTGACAAGATCATTTGGGAAAAAACACCGTTTTGTGACAGGAATTTATGAAATGAATTAAGAAGACATGATTACTTGATAAGACTTTAAATAGTTTGCTAAATTTAGAAACTCAACTCAGTTTCTGTTGCACAGCCTCCTGCATTTTTAACATTTGAGGTCCTCATCAACTGATGCTATTTTCTTAGTAAAGTACATATATCTAGTAATAGTCTAAATTCCACTTTTTTTTTTTACAAAAAGTGAAAAAATACAGTAGAATTATTCAGGTTTTTTTCTCAATTTTGAGTGAAATGATCACTCATTTCTCCTGATGTCTATTGTAGTTCTAGATATAACTACCTTTTATATTTCAAAAATCCTCTTTTACTCCTGTTATCAAGATCAAACAAATTTTGGCACACTACAGGGAGGCTTTTAATGAAGGTGAAGATTTCACTCCCACTACATACTGTTTTTCTTTAATTTCTGAAGTTTTTTGTTAGCACATCTCCCTCCAGGACAATGTTATTTTTTGATTCCTGATTTCTTTTGTTTCTAAACATACTTCATGAACAGCCCCTTAATTTCAATGATTAGAGTTGAAAACTGATTTTTGTAGCAGGAGTATGAACACTCCCCTGTGTAGGAGAACTCAAATTGGTATCTATCTCTATGTATCTACAGCTATTTGGAGAACTCACGTCAAGTAGTTCTCTAACTTAGTGAACTACATTTCTTGTCTTAGGGAAGACACACAAAATGGCAAGTATGTTTTGGTCTTAAAAGGGCTTTGACCTGAGAGAATTGCTAAGTTGACTTGATACATCAGTTTGGTAATAGATCAGAATTTGTGTAGAAGCCTGCTTTGGTCCCCTGGGAATATTTTCTGGGGAAGAACTGAGTATTTAGGTAGTTCAGTTCCTGGCAGTTTAGTCAAATTGCATGACAAACTCTACCAACGTGGAAAATTAAAGCCAATATATTTTGTTTTATAACAGTTTATCCACCATCTTTGGTCATATCAGAATGACAGTGCCCCTCTTATCACAGCACAGCACACCCAAATAAACACAATCAGAGGTGACTTAACAATGCTTTCATTAATGCTGGAAACACAGATGACCATTCTTATGAGGAATTAGGTTCCTTGTCCCCATTTGCATGTACTGAATATGTGCTAACAGGTCAGGCAATCTAAAACATGTATTAGGCCACCATTATCAGTAGTAGAATATCTGGAATGCTTTTCTAGAAATTTAAAGAAAGCTTTAAGTCTCAGTTCTTTGTAACAATATAAATTTTTATCTTTCCTCTTTCAAAATGTGATTATTTAATTATAAACTGCTGTGGGTAAATTCAGGGACAAGGCAGCTTGCTTTGTGAAGAGTCCAAGAAATGCTAAAACAGAAGGGAAGATTTTTTTTTTTTTTTTTTTTTTAAACTGGCTAGCTAACATCACCGTTATTCTATCACTGCACAGGCTTGTGAAGATGGCATGAAATCTGTGCAAGGACAAGTTATGTTCACTTCTCTCTTTGTTTTTCATTAGCATATTCATCATTTGGGACATGCAAATGAATGGATACTTGGATTGAGAGCTCCTCCTAGACAATTAGGAGTTGAAGTTTGTTCCAAATTGCATTCAGAAGGCAATTTCTCTGAGAATAACATTAAGGTCTCAGATGTGATCTATAGGATTAATACTACACCTGTTAATGACTCCAGGCATGTTACAAAAGAAAACAAACCTCATTTGAGCATAAAATATTCTCTTCTATAATATTTATTTAAGACTTTCAAGATCAGATTGCTAATGTATAATTCCTAAGCATGATTTTTGACACACAGAAACTGCAATGCCAGACTGGAAAAAGAAAAGAAACTGTGCCTGGGATTGTCATGGTTGATTACTTCTTTCCCTTTCCCTATTGCCTAACAGATCAATGATAATCAGGTAGTGAAAACTATAGTGCATTTGCAAACCAATACAAGAAATAATTAAATTTATTGATTTCTATTTACTCATTTATTAACTCTTTTGGTCTCTATAGGAATGGCAGAAAGACCTTGAATCTTTTTCCTTTTTTCTCACAGAATACCTTTGGGAAAATCTAGAGAAAAATGAATCAGCAGGAGCTGTCTGATTTGTAGTTTTGCCACTCTCTATATGATATTTTTTTGCTATTGCTGATTGTTTGGCATTTTAGAAATAGATTAACTTGGCAAACAGTGACATTACATATCAGACTGTAAGGATAACAAAAGAAAATAAATTCATGGGGGAATATTGCTTTTTGTGGAAGCAACCATGAATGCACATGTTTTCTACTTTTTAATATTCCTCTACATTTATGCTTAATATATGAAAAAAGAACCCTTGTGTTTGTTTTGCTTTACTTCGGTTTTTAGGGCCTTTCAAGAAAAAAAAGGTATTCTTAAATTTATTTGCTTTTGGGATGGTTCTGGGACAGACATAGAGCACCAGGGTGAAAAGATTTTTAAGAAAGTCCTTAACATAACAGCAGTATTTCAAATATTAAAGATTTTTATCATATTGCATATGGTCTCTTATGAGCCAGAGTCTATACTCCATGTAAATTCTTGCCATAAATGATATCTCTAATGGAACTAAAACTGACCTTTAAAAAGCCAGCAATAATCAGAAGTACTTAGTGACAGATATCTTCATCTGACACTTTCTGTTCCAGTCCCTCACAACACTCAACCCCCTGTGAGCCACTCCATCAGTTTACATACTGGGCATGACATTCTGTGGTATGGAATATCCCTTTGTCCTGGCTGTGCTCCCTCACTGCCTCTGGTGCACCTCTCCTCTCTGGAAAAGCATAGGACTTGTCTTACCCTTACAAGTACCTCACTATTGCCATCACTACTTAGCAGCAACTAAAAACATCAGTGTGTTATCAGCATTATTCTCCAACTAAATCAAAAACACAACTCTGTGCCAGATAATAGGAAGAAAACTAGTGCTATCCCAGCCCAAACCAGAACAGTATGCTGTGCCCAAGTCCCATACTTTCCAATACACTGTCACCTTTCCTGTCTTTTGATATACACACACAGACATCACTCCCCTAGTCTATGGGCCATCCCTACAAAATGTCCATTGAGCTTATCTAGTCCAAGACTTTCGCCTTTATCTGTCATAACAGTGTCTCAGAGTAGGAAAGATGGTGTTCGGTGTTGGATTCTTGCTGAAGCTGGTTGTGATTTCATCACCAATGCACTTTTCTGGTTTCATCACAGTTAATTCCTTATTAATTTGGGTGATTTTTACACCCAAATTAATATTAAAGTAATAACTTTGATATGGCAATCAAAACGGAGTCACTTCAGATCTCCAAATTCAGAGTGGCAGAGATGAGGGCTCCATTATGCACTCAGTGTGCTGATGGACATCTAGCCACCTGGAAGGGTTAATAGACAGTTTTATACAGCAATTAATATTATACAATCTAATTTCTTGACTATTATAACCCAAAAGCAAATCCCCTTAAGTACTCTTTGTACTTACCCATCCTCCCCCATTACCCATCAAGTACACCCAAGTCCTTGAGCAAAAGCAATTGCACAAATGAGTTTGGCATTGCCTGAAGCAGGAATAATCCAGATTGTTTGCTCCAGTATAGTTTTTTATGCGCACTACTTTATCCCTTCCAGAGTACATAAGTTTCAATTGGGCAGGACCAGATCCTCCAGTGTTAACTAACCAGTGGTTTTTACTAAATGCGTCGCCAGTGTTTGAAGGTCCAACCACACACTGCGTTCAATGTAGTCTTTAATAGTCCATTGTATAATTTGTTCTTCCCAGAGGATGGTGCATGATAGGGATTGTGATACACCTACTCAATGCCATATTCTTTGGCTGAAGTGTCTGTGAAGTTTTGGAAAGATGTTTCATTGCCTGACAATTATTTCTGGGATGGCATGTCACAATATGACTTGTGTTCAAGGCCCATGATAGTATTCCAAGTGGTAGCAGGGGACACAGGATTATGTTTCCACCCATCTGGTCTTGGCTTCCACCATTGCAAGCACATGGTGCTTGCCTTGGTGGGTTTCTGGGAGGGTGATACAGTCAATATGCCAAGCCTCCTCAAATTTAGATTTCAGCCATTGTCTTCCATACCAAACTGCTTTGCTGGCTTAATTGTAATATGTTTCACATTCATTAATAAACTGAGTGGTAGTGTCCATGGACAAGACCACTCCAAGATCACATCTATATGTTGTATATCACTTTTTTGATGGTGCCATGGGTCCACCAAGCCAGAATTCATTCACCTTTATGGTGCCAATCCAGATCCACCTGAGCCACTTCAGACTTAACAGCCAGATCTCCCTGTTCGCTGTTTTGATGTTCTTTGGTGGTTCAGCTCATAGGCAAGTGAGCATCCATGTAGCATACTTTCACAACCAAGTTCCCAATGCAAGAAACAATATCTTGCCACAATGCAGCAGCACAGATTGGTTAGCACCTGCACTGTCAGTTACTCTGCCCCATCATGGCAGCCACCACTCATCAGCCAGTTTAGAGGTATAGTCTTGACCATTTTTCTTATTCAGCAGTGTCTACAGCTAGTGGTAAGCTCTGTAAAATAAACTGCCTCAACTTACCTTTTCCTTTGGCAGTTTCTGGGACTTGTCGTAGGGGACTCCATACAGCATCCTTCCATCTCCAATGCTTTCCTATAGGACATCAGGACTCATCAATAAACAAGGCATATTTCTTCTCACTTTCTGGTAATTTATTATTAGTGAGACCTCTTCAGCATGTTTCCTCTCCTCCTCAAAATGTGTCCTTTTACCAGTTCATGATCACTTTCAAGATTCCTGGACAATGTTCTTTCCTTTTAGAGCTTCTTATGTGATGAGAGAAGCCTGTTTATTCCACGTAGCATCAGTTGCATGATGTGTCCAGGATGCTCTCTGAGCATTCAGCCTAGCACAGGCACTTAATGAACAGCTGGGTCAATCATTCTTGTTGATTATTTCTTTCACTGATACTCCCATGCTAGCCCCTGATGAGTAGATAATGAATGAGGGTACAGACTTTTGTGAGAATCCATTTCAGATAAATTGTTCGCAAACACTTGAGTCAATCTCAGAAGTGCTATGTTTCTCTTGTGACCCTGTCACATTGGGTCAAATATGTGTTACAAATGCTGGCTCCTGAAAAAGGAGTCTTGCTCTTTGCCTCTGCTTCTTAAGAGAGTGCAGGGCCTGATATTTCAGCACTCACATCTGATCACTGGATTACAGGAGGATATATAAGCATTGCTTTTATGAGGAAAGAGGTAGCCTCTTAAACCTTCTGTGTGCCAGCTAACCTGACTTTTAATATTATTTTATTATGATTTTATTATTTTTATTGTTATTTCTTAACACAATGTTGAGTCACAGAAATTACATTTTCATCAAATTGTACATATGAATGATAGCTTCTGTAGAAAGAGCAATCCCTTTCAGAACATGACAACAGACACATGCTAGGTTACTGATTTTCCAACATGAATTTCATAAGTTTGCTAGATGAAACTAGTCTTTTATAAAGGTGTGTGATTATACATAAATAAGTATTTTTTCATAGCGAAAAATATTAATTGCTTTTGACAGCAATGTGGGAACATTGTAATGAAAGATGCATTTGAAATCCTCAGAGTACTTGCACATGAGATGTCATATGCAGCTATCAGTGTGTCATAAACACACATACAAGAAGTCACATCAAGACCTATTACACAGGCACTCATGCATGTATTTTGTCTTCTAAAAAAATGCCAATGCAAAAGTAATTTCAATAAAAGTGTGTAGGAATATTTGGTAGTTTCTCACAATCAGAAAATAATAACGCTTTTACATTGTGCTTAGATTAGAGAAATATTTTTAGTCTGAGAATGAAGAAGGATTATTTCTGTACTAATATAAGGACAAAAAGATATTTCCAGCACAAAAAAATTAAGCTCTTTATGATAAAAAAAAGATGCTTATGCTTTGTATGTACATGGAGATATGTCTCTAAAGCCCATCATTTTTGTTGCATCAGAAAAAAATTAATTTAGGTCATAGATTTTTGAAGAAAAAAAAAATGTATATCTTCATAGCAGGCTTCTACACCAAAAAGGGAAGGATAGATACTTGGCAAGACCTTGATTTTGGATAAGGAGTTTGGGAAATCAAGGACAATGGGTGTTGGCATAAACAAGAATTCTTCAGTTTCAAGCCTGGAGTTGTATTCTCACCATTGAAAAACATGTGTGCTTAATTACTTAATTCCATTTTATATGCTTGTCAGGCTATTCTTTGCATACTTGGCTCTTCAGCATTTAGATGTGTAAATGACCAGGAAATTATGTTGGTCTTCGTTCCAGTTGCTTATTTTATATAAAGTAGGACAAGAAAAAAAATTCCTCCTTAATGGTTTCAACAATGCCCAAGATAAAGGGTTGACTTGCAGCACAACATCCCTGAAAAGTACACACATGAGATCTGTCTGCACAAGAAGGAATCAGTGCATGGGAAGAAAGAAGACAGAACACTAACATACAATGGAACAGCATATCTGAGTTTCTTCTCTTGGTCTTCTATTGGGTCGGAAGGGCGTAAGAGAATGCCTGTGCTCTGACAGTGTTGATTTGGCTCAGTGTAGTGGGATGTAGAAGAAGGTGCTGTTCTTGGCAAGGCAAGTGAATTTTGAGGTCTTGTATATAGCATGAGTAAAAGAAGACTTCCCTAGAAACTTTCATGCAGATGTAGTACCTCTATTTGATATCACTCAGTCACACTGGCTTTTCTTTTTTTCCAGTGCTGATCAACAAGTGCAAGGACCTTCCTTTGCAATATAATACATTTGTTCCATGGTTAATTTGTTGTGATTCTAGCAATAAGAGCTTTTCTCTCCTCTGGGATATACAACAATTGATTATCTGGAATTTCACTAAGAAAGCAAATTCCCTCAGTGGACAGAAACACATGTTCTTTGTCGGCTCATAGGCCATTTGTTGACATTCCACAAGACTTTTGATGTAAGTGGAAAAGCTACAGACCTGTAAATCTCTAGGGTCTGTGCAGTTTGTCTGAAATGGAGCCAATAAATTTGAAAAATTATAATTCCCTACTATCCCTGATAAAGTCATTACTGTGAGGTTTCACTACAGTGGAGCAAAGTCTTTGTTGCCACTTTATACATGGAAGTGGTTTCACAACACCCTACATGCCCCAGTGCCTCAGCATGCCTTCACATGGCTAAGGACTTGCTATTTACAGCACTGTCACCCTCCCAGGCTGGCCACAAAGGCAGTGTTTTCCACTTTGGCTGTAATTTTCCCTTACTGTTCTCATGCTATTTTTCTCATATGGTTGCTTTCATGGGCTTACACCTGCAAACCTCAACAGAGTTATACAGAGATCTCATGGCAGCACCTACTACTTGCAGGAGACTCAACCTTTTCTCCCCTTCTTTCCTGTGCTCCTTTAGCATAACATACAGTAACGTGCATAGCAGGATTTCGTTAAGATGAAACATAAAATTTTGTGTATACACATTAATATGTATCCACATATGTCTGCATGAACTGGCCAGCATGGGTGAAATCATGAGGCTGAAAATTATTAGAATGATTTTGGAATGAGAAACCCTTTTATCCATTACATGACTTTCTTATGATTTGGTTATAACTATGAGCTCAAACAGGATGCTCTAGGCATTTCTAGATATATGTTCTAAGCCACTATTCCATACAGATGAAATCCAAGTCAGGCATTACAGACTGCAGTAAAAGAAAAGCTGTGCATAATTGTAAGAATGACTCTTCCTCTGCTCCCATTTTTTCATACTCAGGGAGTCTTCTATAAGTAATTCCTTTCTAAGGAATTCTAAGGACAAATATTGTCTTGGGCCCTGGCAAAGCCAATGAGACCAGGCAGAGTAAGTAAAAAGAGATTTTCAGGACAGGCAGCCAAGCTGGTGATCCAGTAACTAATCCAGTGATTTTAGTCTCCTAGAGGCTAGCACAAAACTGGGAGTATTTAAATACTCATGACCAGGCTTTTAAAAAAAATATGCACTGTCTTTCTAATTAAGTCTTAAAGTTGCTAATACTTTGGATTAGTGAATTAAAAAAGGACTATTTCTTGCTAGTAGGTATTTTCTGACGCATTGCAGAATGAATAAGAAAAAAAATTCTTCACTTTGGTTAGGAGGAAATTGAGATGTGGGAACTGATCTGAAACTTTATGGTGAGTTAGATGCTTTTCCAGCTATTTTTGTGGGCTTTAGATTGAAACTCATGTGTTGATGCATGTCTGTAATGCATGTTTGCTAAAAGATACCAGTCTGGGAATATATTTCACTGAGGTCAGGAAAAGTTACCCTTGGGCATATCAGATTGCTGCTTAAGCAAAAACATATTGAAATAATGGGATATAAGACACTGCAATTTTTCTTTTTTTTTCCAAATCACAGTGTTTTCTGTAACACCTAATGTAAGGTGACTGTCATTATTTTAAATTTAGAAAGCATAGCTGATGGCCTTTTTGTATGGAGTTTTGAAAGACAAGGAAGCTGCAGAAGAAATATGCTGTGCTAGGTAATTTCCAAAACCAGAAATCCCAAATAACAAACTATAATTTCACTGAAGCACTTAGAATAGGCAACATGGTCCATTTACTCTCATATTTTCTGACCACAGTTGAGTAAAGATG